>NC_140579.1:62549720-62766370 GCF_964204655.1 Triturus cristatus
TAGTGTTTTTCAAACTCATGTACATAACATGCATATCTATGCATATATGTATATGTATGCATGCATTTATATTTGTATTTATATAGATAAGCAGATGTGTATATATATGTTTATATATGTGTATATATATACATACATATATATATATATATGCATATATATATATATGTACGTGCCTATGTGTGCGCATAGAGAGGTAGAGATAGGTAGTGGTAGAGAGTAGTAGAGAGAAAGGTAGAAGAGTAGAGTAGAGAGTGAGGAGTAGAGAGTAGAGAGTGAGTAGTAGAGATAGTAGAGAGTGAGTAGTAGAGTAGTAGAGATAGAGAGTGAGTAGGAGAGTAGTAGAGAGTGAATAGTAGAGAGTAGTAATAGAGAGAGAGTAGTAGGGACAGAGTACTCAAGAGTGAGTAGTAGGGAGAGAGAAGTAGGGAGAGAGTAGTAGAGTGAGTAGTAGAGTGAGTAGTAGAGAAGAGAGTAGTAGAGAGTGAGTAGTAGAGAGTGAGTAGTAGAGCGAGACTAGAGTCAGTAGTAGATAGTAAAGAGGGAGTAGAGAGTAGAAAGTGAGTAGAGAGTGAGTAGTAGAGTAGTAGAGATAGTAGAGAGTGAGTAGTAGAGAGAGAGAGTAGTAGGGACAGAGTACTCGAGAGTGAGTAGTAGGGAGAGAGTAGTAGGGACAGAGTACTCGAGAGTGAGTAGTAGAGAGTGAGTAGTAGAGAGTGAGTAGTAGAGAGAGTAGTAGAGAGTAGTAGAGAGAGTAGAGTCAGTAGATAGTAGAGAGTGAGTAGGAGAGAGTGAGTAGTAGAGAGTAGAGAGGAGTAGAGTAGTAAAGAGAGTAGAGAGTGTAGTAAAGCGTAGAAGAGAGTAATAGAGAGTGAGTAGTAGAGAGTGAGTAGTAGAGAGTGAGTAGTAGAGAGTGAGTAGTAGAGAGTGAGTAGTAGAGAGTGAGTAGAGTGAGTAGTAGTGAATAGGAGAGTGAGTAGTAGAGAGTGTAGTAGAGAGTGAGTAGTAGAGAGTGAGTAGTGGGTAGTAGAGAGAGAGAGAGAACTAGAGAGTAATAGAGAGTAGTAAAGAGTAGTAGAGAGTAATAGAGAGTGAGTAGTAGAGAGTAGTAGTGAGTAGTAGAGTGAGTAGAGTAATAGAGAGTGAGTACAGAGTAGTAGAGAGAGAGCAGAGAGTAGTAGAGAGAGAGCAGAGAGTAGTAGAGTTAGTAGAAAGTGAGTAGAGTGAGTAGTAGTGAGTAGGAGAGTGAGTAGTAGTGAGTAGAGAGTAGTAGAGTGAGTAGTAGAGAGTAGTAGAGAGTGAGTAGTAGAGAGTGAGTAGTAGAGAGTAATAGAGAGTAGTAAAGAGTAGTAGAGTGAGTAGTAGAGAGTGAGTAGTAGAGAGTAGTAGAGTGAGTAGTAGAGTTAGTAGAAAGTGAGTAGAGTGAGTAGAGTGAGTAGTAGAGAGTAGTAGAGTGAGTAGTAGAGAGTAGAGAGTAGTAGAGTGAGTAGTAGAGAGTGAGTAGTAGAGAGTGAGAAGTAGAGAAGTAGAGAGTAATAGAGAGTAGTAAAGAGTAGTAGAGAGTGAGTATTAGAGAGTGAGTAGTAGAGAGTAGTAGAGAGTGAGTAGTGGAGAGTAGTTGAGTGTGAATAGTAGAAAGTGAGTAGTGGAGAGTATTTGAGTGAGTAGTAGAGTGAGGGTAGTAGAGAGAGAGTAGAGTAGAGAGTAGTAGAGTAGTAGTAGAGTGAGGAGAGTGAGTAGAGAGTAGTAGAGAGAGAGCAGAGAGTAGTAGAGAGAGAGCAGAGAGTAGTAGAGAGTAATAGAGAGTGAGTAGTAGAGAGTAGTAGTGAGTAGTAGAGTGAGTAGAGTAATAGAGAGTGAGTAGAGAGTAGTAGAGAGAGAGCAGAGAGTAGTAGAGAGAGCAGAGAGTAGTAGAGAGTAATAGAGAGTGAGTAGTAGAGTTAGTAGAAAGTGAGTAGAGTGAGTAGTAGTGAGTAGGAGAGTGAGTAGTAGAGAGTAGTAGAGTGAGTAGTAGAGAGTAGTAGAGAGTGAGTAGTAGAGAGAAGTAGAGAGTAGTAAAGAGTAGTAGAGAGCGAGTAGTAGAGAGTAGTAGAGTTAGTAGAAAGTGAGTAGAGTGAGTAGTAGAGAGTAGTAGAGTGAGTAGTAGAGAGTAGAGAGTAGTAGAGTGAGTAGTAGAGAGTGAGTAGTAGAGAGTGAGAAGTAGAGAGAAGTAGAGAGTAATAGAGAGTAGTAAAGAGTAGTAGAGAGTGAGTATTAGAGAGTGAGTAGTAGAGAGTAGTAGAGAATGAGTAGTAGAAAGTGAGTAGTGGAGAGTAGTTGAGTGTGAATAGTAGAAAGTGAGTAGTGGAGAGTATTTGAGTGAGTAGTAGTAGAATGAGTAGTAGAGAGTGAGTAGTAGAGAGTAGTAGAGAGAGAGTAGCAGAGAGTACACATATACGAAAGACATGCCACACCACTTACGTTACACTCCAAGCATAAACACCACACAGGTACATAAGCCACCGATAAAAAACATAATCCCCACTCTGAAACTCAACAGGTGACCACCTACATGGACTGTCCAACTAATGAGGAGAAAGCACATCCATGACGCTCCCTCTGAACACCCTCCTCCCCCATGCTGTCACACGTTCCCACCATTACATGCACGTGTTTCCTGCTATGCTATGTAAACCAGCACCCGAGTGCGTGAGTACTGGGCCCTCTCCCTGCAGTCAAGGGACAGAAGGTCCGAATCCTGTTAGCGTTATATGTGCTGATTAACATGTGAATGACACAGAAGCCAATGGCTGAGACCTCCTGCCCTCTCTGCCCCCAGCTGTGCACGGAGGTCTCGGTCCTCGCTGGTTGCTTTGTACAGGCGCAAGAAAGAAAGCACATTCTGAAAGGAAAGTCCGGAATACGAGGTTGATTGTAGCATAATGTAACTATTGTGGCATGCCATGATAACGTCTGAAGCTAGTTCTGGCGTGTGTCGAACATACTGCATCTGGGGTTTGTAGTTTATTTTTTAACATCGTAAGTATTTACAGAGATTATATTTGCTGTTGGCTAAACAATCAAGCATTGGCATAGCCAATAGGGCTCGCCTTTGGGACCTTATAAGTATTTAGTTATGCAGCACAATATCCTTGGTGCAACAACATCAAGTGTTGCATGACTAAACACTTATAAGGTCCCAAATCAAGACCTATTGCCTATGCCAATGCTTGTTTTTGTTACCCACCACTCCCCATACGCTCCTTGTTGCTCTCTGTTCTCTCCCCTCCGCTGTGGTATAGGTTTCTCCTCCTAACCTCCCAGCCACTATTCAGTTGTGTTACCCCAACCTTTCCATTTTTAGGCATGTTTATGTATTCGCTGTTTCTGCAGGGCCTGGCAGCATCGGTGTTGCTACTGCGCCCGTCCTTCCCCCTAAATGCGCTTTGTGTATATGTTATTGCTTTCTTTTAGTTTTGGGGATGGCCACGACCTTGTATGTAGAATACTTGTGAGGGCTCGTCGTCCCCTTGTGTGCTCTTCCCATTTGTCTCCCGCTCTCTGTGTGGCCGTGGGCTAGAAAGAGTTCTGAAAACGCTGGATCTGGTTGCATTGGACGTCCTGTGAGGCTCAAGATTGTCTACCAAGGAAAACATTTCATTGTCCCCAAACTGAATTTGCCCAAACTTCTAGAAAGCTTGCCAATAGAGGATGCCTACACTGTGCGTGTGCTATGAGTATCTGGAATGTGTCATCAGGGTTATCTATGTGGCCTATCAGCCAGAACTGCCTACTCTGGAACTGAAGAACCAGGTTTAAGTCTTGTCTTTGGCTCAACATCCTGTCATTCTAGGAAATGACGTAAACTCCTGGTGCCATAAAAACAGGAAAGAAGCACGTGATCTCATGTAAACACCGAGAGGGAATGAAGAGCGACAGCTTTGCTTACAAAGACCTCTAGTGTATGTGAACATTTCTCTGCCACCTGCCGATGGCTCGTGTTTGGACAATGAAGTGTCGATATACGTGCTGCACTTTTATTGTTCCTTTCTTCATAACCAAATGAGTCCAGTTAGTAGTGTCACCATAAGCACTGTTATTTTTGCCCTCTTAACATCCACACGAAACTTAAAACTCAGTAATTTACATGCTCAGTCCCTGTTTAACTGGTCATATGCACCACTTCACCGTCATCATGCACATACATTTTGTTTGAAAAACAACTAAGGAAATAAACAGTACAGTCCGACTTCTGGTTTGAGAATTATTCCTGAATTCAACAAATAAAAAGTAAATACATACAAATAACAAGCGCGGCCAGTGATGGGGCGGACAGAAGATGTGCACGCGGCAGGTGCCTTTACTGGCAGCGGAAAAAAAAAGTCCACAGAGTATCACGCCGCCAGTAAAGGGGCCAATACCCGCGTGCATCTTCTGTTTCAGTTTGTCTCCCCTCGTGCACGCTGGAATCGTATGGATTGCAAAAGGCGTCTCATGGCAGTGCAGCGCATGCGCTGCTTTCGCCAGGCCAAGACCTAAAAAAAGAGGAACGCGCCTACCAGTGCTGAAGCAGTTGAGTTGGTAGTGCATGTGCGACATTGCCTTCAGTTACGCCCATTCACAAGTATGGTGAAAGGCAGGCGCGCAACGCCTATTGGGCTCAAAGGGCTTCAGCGCCCCCTCCCTCTCGTGTGTGTCAGCCCGGGCTGAGACCGCTTCCCGGGCACCGACACCGCCGCACCCGAGTACTTCACATGTCTTTAAAAGGCCATTTGCTTGTTAATGAGGCTTTGTTGTTTTTTTAACCCCTTCTTAGAGCCCTTGCATCTCCACTCTGCCTATTGCTGGAAGTATCAGCCCCCCACCAACTTTTTAGTAGCCCCCCCCCCCCAACTTTTGGCTCTAGTTGCATCTCTGGTGAAAGACATAAACTGTACGTTTGATACTAAGTGTTTGCCTTTTGTCCTGCACTGTGAATTCAGCATAGACGTCTCCATGGTGCTCGTGTTTATATCGGGCATATTTTGCATGAGAAATGGTGATGACCTCGGCTGCCTGGGTACGTTTACCATCGAAGTACAGGGCAGAGTCCTGTTATTGAAAGCATTGCTTTCCTCGCTCTAGCTTCCCATTCTACTTCACATAATAGCTGTTTTCTTAACCTCTTTTGTCCCATCTCCTTTCTCTTCTCTGTCGCGCAACTTCCCATGTCTGTTCTTTTCTCTATGCCCTCATCTTTCAAATGCTTTTTTCATTTTCTCTTTTTTTGTGTTCTCTTTCTACTTCACATTCTCATTCCGATATACTCGGCTGCCACATAAGTTGTCTTTTTTTCTTACCATCTTCTTGTTCTGCTCGTCGTTCTTTTTCTTGTTCACTACCCCTTTTCCATCTGTCTTTCTTTCACAAAATTGTTTTTTTCTTTATCTTTCACACGTCTTTCTTTTGTCACTTTCCTCTCATCTTTTACATAGTTGCTCCATTTTCGAATTTATCTCCCTCATATTGTCTCGCTTTTTATGTTTTTTTGGTCTGATTATTTTAGGAAGAAATGGATACCAGACCCAAGGTTTCATCGCTCCTCAACCGTCTGGCCAACTACACCAACCTGCCACAGGGAGCAAAGGAGCATGAAGAGGCAGAATGCTTGGGAGAGGGCAGGAAGAAAACATATAAGGTGAGGAGTGGAGAGTGGCTGAGTATGTCACAATGAATAATGAGCACAGTTGGAGAAAGAAGAGTTTTATTTGACGCCCATTCGCTCCTCATAGGATGTTATATAATGAGAAAAATAGATCTCGAGGACCCCGTTAACATCTATCAATCGCTTGTGTAGCATAGTATAGCCCCAAATGTTCCAGCGGATGTTAACACATTGAGCTGTCTTTCTAAAGTCCAGGATTGTTCTTGGCTGCTTCAGTGGCTCGCGGTTGTGCGTCAAACGGAGGTCCTCTGCTGTTCTCCTTCGATGTAAAATAACAATTCCTAATTATAGTTTGCCTGCACGTTAAGGCATGCGAGGTCAATTTGTATTTCTTTACAAAAAATTGCTTCCCATGACCCGTTTTACAAGGTGGCTTCTGAGAGGACACAGACGGTACATTTTGAGACACATTACGTTAGGATTTCCAGATCACTCCATAAGGTCTTTTTGGCTCTTCAGCCCTTTCTTCAAGTGATCCGTTCCAGGTTAGTGATGGCGCACATGGGCAGTGCCACGCCATACTTCTGGATAAGGAAAATAGGAGTTGCTCTCCCACATCATGGAGGGCATGTTATGGCTGCTCTCCCACATACCAGAGCTCAACAACTAGAGGGCAGACAACACAATGAGGCGTCTTAGCCCCACACGGTCTTAATGCTTAATTCCGTCTTTAATTTCGAAAGCTGCCTTTGTCATTTCCCAGAATATCCTGCTCAAATGATTCACGTTCAAAATGTCCAAGGTGCTGCTGGTGCCGACTTGATGTGGAAATTCAGAAATATGGATGGACGAAAAGAAGACTTTAGTTGCTGGTGGAAAGACATGGAGGTTGAATGGGAGAAACATGGAGTTTTTCTTGGCCTCCTTCAAAACAAATCTACTCTTGCTGTAACATCTGCCATACCATTTAGCCAGCTTGGAGCCTCGTGTGCCTTTGAACCGTACTCTTGGTTCCACCGGTGCACGGCCTTCTTTTATCCAAGGTGCGGACTGAAACAAAGGCATTTTCTGCTTTAGTTTGTTTCTGCCTTCACTTTTCCTCACTTTTGGAAATCCTGCTGGAACTTCATATCTGGCATTCTTTGCTTTTACCTTCATAAACCCGAGCCTCTGCCTGTAATAGATTAACTGGTCCCTTTAGAAAGCAGCGATGGTGCATGAGCTAGGTTCGGAACCACGGCTGCTAGATGGATGGCTGCGCACGCCCCGCAGTGCCATCACCTGCATGGGACAGACCCTGCATGCAGTGTCAAATCACTGCATGGAGCTAATGCATCTTCATTGGCTTCTTCTAGTAGTTTTTTCTTGGAAAATGTGTGTAGGGTGGCCCTGTAGCTTCTCTCCTGTACATTTTGCAAGCAGTACACTGGGTGTTTCCTACCAAAGTAATGCTTGATTTGGCCAGGAGGTTCTGCCAGATCTAATTCCCCTCTTTCTTTACCCTTTGCTATGGAATCTACCCCCAGGTTGGCACTGGAGAGAAACCAGGACCCAGCTGTAGGATAAAACTACCTTTTTTGTGACTTTGTTACTTTGTCTGTTGGCCTTTGATTAATAACCCCCCCCCCACACTGACGGCCGTAATCGAAACACTGCGTAGTATTGTGTGATGTAGCAAAGAGAAGAGATAAGGTGGTGGTGGGTACCTGGTGAACGGCCCCTACTCCATCTATGGAATTCACCTGCCCAATAGTGCTCTGCAGCAAGCCATGAACCAGCAAAGGACAACAGTGTGCGAGTTTCTCTCCAATGGAGTGCTTGCTGCTCCGAATATGTTTACATAGGTGATGGTAATGCGGAGGTACAGTCTACATGTTTATGGTTCCACTAAAGCGGTGCTTTCTGTTCCCACTAGTGTTGATGCAGAGACACTGGTGTCATGGGAGAGGGCATAAAGGCTCACCAGGCCTGATTTACAGTTTGACCAATGGGCTGCTCTGTTACAAGCGTGATGAATATCACGTGCGCCTCATTACAAGTGAATTATGGGCTATGGCACTTGTAATAAGAGGGACAGGATCTCTGTCAGCTTTGTGACAGGGTTATCTCTCTGCCAAAGCCCATAAGTTACTATCAAGTTCTCCATTTTTAGCTGACTCTTAATGCTCCTCATCATCATGCTTTTTTAGATTAGTCACTAATTATGAATAATAATGCCATGAATGAATGCCTTTCATTTTTTCACAGTAGATGATAGCATTGTTTTCTATCTATATATTTTCAATATGCAATAGCAGAGGAAAACTGCATGTGTCTTGTTGCATGTCCTGGGAACTGGAGGGTGGGGGCCACCACTGAGAAGGAATATGAGCTTTATGGCCAGCAGTAGAACAGTGGCCAGGTTGAGCAACCTGCACTGGCATGTGTATCACAGAAATATTGTTTGACAACAGCTTCAACTTTAAGCATAGGTTGTGTCAACATTTGAAACTGAATACTGTAATGGCAGTGACAGGAATTGTGTGATTGCTGCACTGTATAAAATGTTGTGCCTAGTTAAGAGGGGATTATCCGAGGAGAGGATCCTGCTAAGACGGCGTGGGCATTTCATGGAGGTCTTATGGGCTAGGAAGATGTTATCAATATTTGAAGTCACGAGCTATGGGCGCTGTATAGACTTCTTATGGAACAGAAGCAGAATCTGCATTAAATTAATGATTTAAGAACATTTATTTAACTGTGGATTTTATGAAAAAGTTTAGCAGAATGGTTCAGCAACATCATCATATTTTTCACAAATTCATAAGTTTTTAACTCTTTCTGCTACACAATGTATTTAACGGCTGGTATATCCACGGAGAATGGCAGATAATTAGTTACACCATTTTCACTGCAACCTTTACCAGATATGTTTCCCAGGCTGACTTTGGTCTTTCTTCTCTGGCAGTCTCCAAGGATGGGAACCTTCATGGGCGTCTACCTCCCTTGCTTGCAGAACATTTTTGGAGTGATTCTCTTCTTGAGACTGACTTGGGTCGTCGGAACAGCTGGTGTGCTTCAGGCTTTCAGCATTGTCCTCATGTGTTGCTGTTGTGTAAGTGTGATATAATACAATACAAAATAAAACCATGGACAACGTAATATATACCAACTTGATTACACCGGGGGAGTGCTTTACTTCTCCTTTCGCATTTTTTACTTCTCAGTCTATACTTTAAAGTTTACTTCTCGAAAACAATATTTAAAATATTTTTTAAATGGCTTAAAAAAACAAAAATTGGGGAAGATGCGGAAAAAAAGTACCAGGAAACGAAAAAGTTGAAAGGAAGATTAAAAAAGGCAGTAGAGAGTTCACCCATAAGAAAAACAAGGACAGAACAAAAGGAAAAATATCAAAGAAAACAAAAGGGAGGTGGGGTGAAAAAGAAAATGAAGAAAACGAAAAAAAAACAATATGGGGCTTACTCTCAAAAGAAAAAAAAATGAGTAAAAAGAAAAACATAAAATGAGTGCAATTGAAACTCTTTTTTTCGGTAAAATACAATAAAAGAAACATACGTTTAGGGTAGACATCATGCATTCCAATTTAAGAGGGAACAAGCCTGTATATGTTAAAAATAAATACAGTTAAGAAATAGAACTGGTTATCAAAAACTGTGAAAGCGCGTAATAGGATACCTAAGGACAATAGTTATCATATAATTCGTAGCTTTTAAGCCACAGACAAGCCAGAGATTACTGTGCAACGTGGCAGTATCCCTTATCTAAAGTGCAAATGCATTCGTTAAATAGTTCTGTGGTCGTCAGACTATAAAATTACGTTCATAGGCATCACACAGCAAGATTAAAATAGTTGTTTAAAAACTTCAATACTCCCAATAAGAACACATTAATTAATTGGTACTTCGGTTAACCTGAGTTCAAGGGTAAGAGAAGACTATTTACATTTTAAAACTTTAAACTAGTGACCATTGCGACGATTAATCTTGATAGGACGGGTCATCACATCTAGAATTCTCAGGGGTGAATTAGGAGGATTGCCAGTGCCTTCCTTCTATTTGCCCAAGAGTGGCCTAAGAACTTCGCAGTTGCGCACACGAATAAGGGTCTTGCATCAGATTTCCAGAGGCGCAGGGCCACTCTAGAATCTCGAGTTCCAAGTTGTCTGCCAACTGGGGTTAACCATTTACCCCTGGGTTTTGCCTATGATGTGCAGGCAAAGAGGACATGCCTATTGATTAGTGCGGGCAGGGGTAACAAGGGCAGCCCTTAGACTGGGCTTTGTAGTACAGCCAAGAGTTTATAAATACATTGATTGGCAGACTACCATGCCTGAATTGAATGTAGAGCTTCCGGTCTGCCGACACTTTGATTAAGTCAAGGTAGCTTTCTAGAGAGCGGCTGACTTTGAAGTCTCTAAGTTCTTCAGTTAGTCTGCCCTGGTTACTATTAAACCCTGCATTTTGTTCAACCCATTCCCAGTATAGTAGTTTGATCTGTCTTCTGGTATGGGTTGCTGGGCAATCAATATGTCATGGTAAGCCAATGCTGGGCATAAGGCTTTTAACATGTTTGATCCAGCCTATCTTATTCGTGGTGTCTAGGGCACAGACCTCATTAAAAGCTGCGAGATAGGGTGTCAATTCGTTGGTAGTGACAATCCTCTGCCAAAATCGCAGGGAGCGGAGCTTTGCTAGATCACTAATAAGTGTAATGCCCATATCGAGCTTTAATGGGCAAAGGGGAGTGCTTTGCAGGAGGGGGACCAGATTTTTGAGGAACTTGTTCTCTAAGACTGTGAGGTCGCTTACTCTTACCATGCCCCACAGCTTGACCCCATATATGGCACTGCTCACAGTTGCAGCTATACAGTTTTAGTGCTGCTGCTATTGGCTTAGTGTGAGAGAGACAGTTTTCCTTCCTCAGGGCCCCGGTTACCTGAGAACATTTATGGTAGGCCTTGTTGAGATGTCTCCAGGCAATACCCTCAGACAGTTTGATTCCCAGGTAATCGAAGGAACTCACTCTCTCTAAGGGGATATTGTCTAAAAGCAGGTTCCATTTGAAAGACTTATGGGGTTTCAGCAACATTAGCTTCGTTTTGGAGATGTTTATTTCAAGGCCCCTCCCATCGTAGAAGAGCTTGAATTGATTGGTCACAATGCGGGTTTTAACTGAATGCATGTCCATGGTAGAGATTTTTCGAACATGTGAGAGGAGATCACTGACGTGAGCCCTTGTTCGTTTGCACTGAGGATCTTCACTGCAGCAGAAAGCCCGGAGGACTCCATTGCCCACATCCCTTAACGGCTGGAGCCGCCACCGTCACTGGGTCTGTGCCAGGAGGTGCATTTAAGCCGTTCCGGGCTCCCGCAGCATGGGAGCCCTTGTTCTTTTGCACTGAGGCACATTACAGCGGTAAAAAGCCCGGAGGACTCCATTGCCCTCATCCCTTAGCTGGTAAGGAAATCTACTACCTTTTTTAAACTAGGTATAATTAATAACTTCGGAAAATGGGTAAAAGTAAATTAACGCCGACCATGACTACCAATGGAAATCCCGCAGGCAAAAATGTGCCAATAACTAACTATTTGAAAACCGCCATGGGACTGATTTAACAAGATTGTCCAAGTGGGAGAATGCTTAGCTGCTACAAAAACAGCACTAAATGCAGCTCTAAAAGAGACTAGGTCAGATCGGACAGTTTTGGTGGAACCTGAACCCATCTCAGAAGACCAGGCTAAATTGTAAAAATAAGGAGATAATGTACCAAATACGGATAATTTAAAAGAGGGCCCATGCATATCGACCCTCCCACTTGAGATATCCATACCATCAAATAATACTGACTTGGTTTCCCCACTGGCCAAAAAGAGCAAACAACAATCAGTAAAAATGAAAGTACCATCTCCAAATCAGCCAATGAACCCGAAAGCTAAGCAAAAGAAAGGAAAAAATACACAGTAGAGGCAAAAGGAACAGGGGCTGACAAATAAATAAAGTATACACAAGGTATCAAAACTCTTTTAAAAAAATTGCATGGAAAAATTGACAATATTGAAAGGCGATTAATGTTGGAAATTAAGTCGGCGCAAATTTTTTTACCCACTTAACTGATTTGGTCACAAACCTATTGCCTCCAGAAATTCCCCATAAGGCTACGCCTGGTAGAGACCTGGATGAGAAGACAAAAGTAGGGCATAGTTTCCCAGTTGCATCTGAAAAACTCTATCCGACGACGGGGCCACAAGTAAAGGAAGTGTTTAATATACAACCTACCGTAACATCAAGAGACTATAATTTACGTAATATAAATCAAACAGGAATTGAAGGTATTATAAGAACAAACCCACTGTGAACTGCTGCCCAACGAAGTCTGGCCAGGTCTTTTTTCCACGTATCTCCCCAGGCAACCCCCTATGTAATCGTTTTCAAAAATGTCCCGAAATTGACAAGCAATACTGATAAAGCCGGATTCTTATCTGTCTTGCCATCACCAAGAATCCTCTCAGGTCGCCAGGATCTTTTTATCTGCTAAATAGTGTAGAGGGAAGGAAATCCAACATTAACACATAATCAAAGGAAAATGAATTTGAACTCCAAAGGACCACTGACTCCAAATCTCAAATTTTAGGGGTTTATTACAAAGCCAAAAATAGCTGCACATACAAGCACCTCAGCACGAGGTTAAGAAAATAAATGGGCACTAATACAAAAAAATATCCTACGCAGGAGTCTTATCCGACTCAGAATAAGAAGAATAGTCAGCTCTAGTAACATCAGGCAAGCGATAATCACTCCAATCTCTACATTAGAAGACATTAACCTGAAAAGGAAATCAGTTAGTCTATCCCTACTCTATCTCTAAGGTGACATCCCTACTTAGCATTTTCCCTCCCAGGCAAGAGAGTAAAAAGGTGTCAGAAGTGAAGACTTCCTTAGAAGTACACTCACTTAGCCAGAGCTCGTTCTAAGATGCTCCTTCTAGCTCCCCATCTAAACCTCGACTCCTCAACCCACGGGGCACTGTCCCTAACTCAAAATCCCAAAAACGTAGAACACGCTCTCCGGCACACCTCTTCAGCCAGGTCTTCTCCCAGTGATTTTCCAGTGAAACTTGTCTCCCTTCCAACGACGGTTTACTTGTCCTCTGGTCCCAGGCACCTTCTTCGCCAAAAGTATAATCCCTACATTCCAGTATTCTCCCATATTGGCTTCTCAGGCCATCCTGACTCCTGAAACAAAGAGTTAGTTTCTCTAACGAGCTAGGTGTCCTTGCACCTGCAACAAAACATGGGAACGAGAAACTTTCCACTTCTCTGAGATTTTCTAACGTCCTGAAACTCAAAGCCTTACCAAGGGAAATCAATTTCGGCCTACAATATTTAGCTAACATAAGATACGAACAGGCCTTTCTCTTTAAACGTATATGCGATCAGGCCTTTACACAATTTAAACACACTCTTATAAAATCACACTATAAACCTTGATTTCATTACTCTACATATATAAGAATAAGCAAACCATACGTACAGACTTTAATATAGTGCACGTTTAAACCTAATGCATCACATTACACAAAAAACAATCCTTATGCGTTAACTAAAATACATTTGCAATTAACTACGACATTGCTCTTCATAAATGGCATGGTTACATTTCTAATCGCACTATTCTAAGCAGATTTTAGTAACACATTTCTAAGTCACACGTTAATATGGGTCCTTTAATATGTGGGTGCGGAATAACCGTGATTATGGTGCACCCCTACAATTTTTGAAACAACATGGCGCTCTCTCAGTTACCCCCACCCCCCCTTTTATGACTAGTGTCATCACACCATTTCACAATTCCCTTGGAGAAAGAACCGACCTAAACAGTGCTTGTTGCCATCCTCCCCCGTCGGAGTCTCTCCATATTCTTAAGGTTCTGATATTGACTGTCCTGCAGTCTGGCCATTCGCATTTCACTCGCTCTGAGAGCTCTCTCAACTCTATTTCCTTTATACCACTTGTAAGCTCTAATGAATCCCCACAAGCAAACCACACAAACCACAACAATGATGAGTGGTTTTAGCACAAAGCCAAGGAACCCTTTCCTAAGCTGGCAAACCAACTTCCCACACGACCAAATCCTTTACCAATCTTTTCCCACACACTCTCTTCAGTCAAATCCTCTACCTCATTATGGATCGTGGTAATGTTGCTTATATATTTCTCCAGATCCTTGCTGTTATCTGGAATATACGTACAACATTCCTGAACTTTCAATAATGTGCAGACTTCGCCCTCTTTTGAAAATAATACATCTAAAGCACGTCGGTTCTGCAAAACCATTGTCCTTATCGATAACATCTCTCCATTCACAAGTATCAGTGACTTCGCCGTATTTATTGACCACTCATCAACTACAGTCACCAATCGTCTGATCTTCACATCATTCAAAACCACACCCAAACTAGGTATCATTGCTCCAAAAATATCTCCAATCACTGCTCCTGCACTCACAGCTCTCTTCACTCTCGAGTGCTGTCCATCCTCCAAAAGCTCCAAATCGTCTGCATGGTAAATCTTCGGAAAAATGATTCCCAAATAGCACGTAGCATACCAATTCGCAGGCAACCTGACATAGGCATTCTTTCCACACACATAATAAACAGTTGGAATCACTTGCACAGAGCCTTGCAGAAAGTTCTTAGCAGAATCTTCCATGGTGAAAATATGATCACACGCACTCTGACCCACCGGAACCTTTTCATCGTAGGTCTGATAACGTCTCACACACAACTTCCCTTTCTGCTCCTTGTCCAATGCTATAGGACCATAACTTCCTCTAGCTCTATGAGATCTTTCTTCTTCAGTCCAATCTACCGGACTCTCCCCTGTATTTCGAGTCTGTGTTAACTTTCTATATCTATCTTCTACCTGATCTACGAATTTCTTCTCTACATCTGACAATGAACAGGTCAAGTTATGCCGATGAGCATAAGCCGTATCCAATTCCAAAGACGGTATGAAGTACTTCCGAAGTCTGTCCTCTGACTTATATTAGTCATACTTATTCAAATGCTTGTAAGCTGGAACTTCAGGAAGCACTGCATCGTAATTGGAAAATAAATTCTCAAACTGACCTCTCTCATAGAAGATACTAAGCAATAAACTACATGAAATTCCATACGTCAGTGGAAGATGGTGATATCTAATACCCTCGTCCACTGAGACAGGTAACTGCATACACACATAGCAGTCTTTCGCATCCATTGCTCCACGTACTCATACAGCAGCCTTGCATACGCATTAAGCTTAAAATTACCTTTTGACAAATCTATGTGAAATCTACGACTCTCTTCGATTAGTAAAGCTCTTTCAGCTCCTATGGTGACCTCCTTTTGGCTAGAAGTGGTAGGTGTAGGTGTTCCCTGTACCGCCGCTTCCTGCTCATGTGAAACCATATACGAAGCTACAACCACAATGATTATAGAGACTATCACTCCACCTACAAGTGTACCTACTACTAATTTGGACCTACGATGAGTATTTCCAGCATCCATGATCTCACAAAGTTCTCAAAAGTTCTTGGTTTCAGCAGGAAACAATTAAGAGTCTCTTTTCTCCTCCAAACGTTGCTTGCTAACCAGTTCGAACAATACTCAGAGAAGCTGGAAATCCCCTGACTATTTCAGTTGCTTATTTACACAGTCCACAAAAAGACTTCCCTAGCTTTCTTTCGTCTTCTCTCCGGAAAGTCCCTATCTTTATTCTTCTTCCACTCGGGCCTAGGTTATCTTCTTCATAGACTTTTATTTACAATAGTTCGCTTTTCAGTCCAAAATAAGATCAGCTCCCAGAATCTCTAAAACATGCTGCAAAAGTTCAAGATGAAGAACAACCACCTCATGGGTCGGTGCCTGAAATCCAAACGTTGGAAAGACCAATCTTTGTAGTATCAGTTCACGGACTTTACTCCGAAGTGGGGGATTTGGAACGGTCAGGGTCAGCACTCCTTCGATTTCGAGACCTGGGACCACCAATCCCACGTCTATTTTCACATTCGGTGTCTTGCTGACCACAGTCACGAACCTCAACCTCCCCGAACTCAGAACTCCTGGCATCAGTCACAACGTATGTCCACTCTGGGGTGGCGTATCTCTGACAAGGCACTCTTGCTCTCCTGGATCTTTTCAGACCTCCTCGAGCTTGTTCTTTGTCACTCTGTTCAGATTCAGACGTTTCAGAAACTGGGGCAAGATCTCGTTCAGGTGCCAACCTTAGGTTCAGCCGCCTCTGACTCCCGGGCCAAATCTCTTCTGCTCTTGTGGCACTTCTGCTCTCCCTCTGGGTACCCTGTACACTACTTCCTTCTTTGGCTGAATTTGACTCTTCTCCGTCTGAGTCAAATTCGGGGCTCTGATTGACACAACCCCTCTCAGCTCGATCCAGTGTACAACCAATGCGTCAGCGACCCTCACAGCTTGACTTGCCCTCTCAGATGGCCCTGCCACCTCAGCTGGATTTTCATTCACAAGAGGGGCTGTTTCTTCCAAGGGTGCTGGGACTCTGCGGGTATGGGTGGCATTCACCCAGTTCGGCAACCCTCCACACTTCACTGCCGTGTTCGTGACCAATATTACCTGGTACGGGCCAAGCCAACGAACATCCAGGGAACTTTTCCTCACGTGTTTGCGAACAAGCACCCAATCTCCCGGACACAGGTTGTGGCACAGGTCTCTTGAGGCCCGAACAGTTGCTGCTTGCACCTGCTGAGACACAGAACGGACCACATCAGCCAGTCCTTTGCAGTAATCGAGAATTAATTCATCAGTGATGCTAATTAGAGCAGTAGCAGGTATTGCTGGCAGTCGCATTGCCCTCCCCGTCAGGATCTCGTGGGGTGATAACCCAGTTCTCCTGTCTGGAACACAGCTGTAGAAGTGGACCTCAGATAGGCCTACCAGTGCAAGGGGTTCGCCCTTCTCTGCACAGAGTCCTCAGACCAATAGGAAGAAGTTGGCACAGAAACTGGAATAGAAAATACAAAGTTGAATAAACCTCATGAGGTGGAACTACATTCACACAGCACCCTTCGGTATTGAATGAAGTAGCACACCAAACGGAAGGAGCATGGTCCTTTTATACCCACACAGGGGCTTAAAAAAGGGCGGTACAAGTACAGGAGAAGGTTTTATGTACATATAAGGTCATATAGAATTGCACAGTCGACAAGTAGGAGTTAACAGTTTGCCAATGCTAGTAAACACATCCTGACAGTTACATACTACTAACAGCTGCAAGGACAGCTGAAAACTCACTGGGCATGTGCGAAGGTGAAAGATGCTAAATATAGTTTGTTTCTAGGTTGATTACAAGAGAAGTCAACACTGAGGGAGGACAAAGCACATGGTGAGCACATGGCAGCACATGGTAAACAAAATGGCTGCCAGAAATACAAAATGGATTCCACAAAATGGACAAGATAGCCTCTAAATACAAGATGGATTCCGCTAATGCTAAGCCAATGGCTGCCAATTTACAACAGACGACCCTTTTAGCATTAGCTGAAGACATCTGTTCCTCTGGGGTAATCTAAATATGCATCCCGTACGTCTATTAGCATTATTTCGGCCACCTCTTTATTCAACATTTGTTGGGCCTCTGTTTCTGGAACATTCCTTTTGACAGGTATACAGGCAGAGATGCAAATGGAGCAAAGCATTGGACCACATTGGATACATACACAGCATGTAAAAAGTATCGGAATCTTTACACACAGGATAGTCAGCAGCTTCCAGCCCCAAGCAGAAACAAGAGTCCAAAACCATCCAGCAAAAGTCCAAGTACCAGTCTCTGGATGAATTTCTGCAGCAATCTTATGCAGTTTTGATATTGCGTCATATACTGAAGGTGAGTGATCCGGTATGAATACGCGACAGCTGCTACCGATGATGCGACATGCACCACCTCGATCAGCCAGAACCACATCTAGAACCATTCGGTTCTGGAGAGCTACAATACTTCCAATTTGCAGCTCCTCCGTAATGTTCCCAAGTGCCATAGCTGTCTGATTGGTAACAGCTTCCACAACTCTAGTCAATCGTCTTATTTTCCTACTGTTTAATGCAGACCCCACAAAGAAGAATAAACCTAAATTATAATCGACATATTGTCGCAGAGTGGTATCAGTTTGGTCTACTTCGTCAGTACTTATTGTCCTTTTGTATCTATTTCTAGCGATATCGTTGAATAATTTAAGGTCCCGGTGGTATGATGCAGGTGCCAGAAACACAGGGGGCAATAGAAAGGACACATAGCACACACCTGACCACCCAGCAGGTAGTTGATAATATCCGTGGCTACCACAGATAAAGTAGGTATTATGTGAGGCTATAAAACTACTGTTATTTATACCTTCAATAGTCAGAATTACAGTACATTCGCTTTTCCCCACTGGAATTCTCCCAATACTGCTTACACATAGATCTGCTTTAGCTCTAGTAACAGAAATCACAAATTGTTCATTACTGGTAAAAGTTCTCATATTTGTGAAGACATATGGTGTTGAAATATTGTCCGGCTGATACTCTTCCCATTCCCATTTGGTCCCTTTGGCTTGAGGATAACCATCTTTATCTTGGTAGCATACTTTATTAAGGTGAAAAAGAAGTCCGCCTACTGTACGTCTTCCAGATGCAAACAAAAGCGCATACCGAGCTTGACAAGAACCATTATGAGAAAAGGGAAGAGGAATAAAAGGTGTTCCTCCTTTCTTTTGATGTGCAGGTATCATCCCACACACCCAACAGTTGGTAGTATTTGTGGCATTATGAGTATGATGCAACATCTGGATAAAGGTATTATTTAAATAAGATTGTCGATGCTTCTGCTCATGGTAGGGAAGCATAAAGTAGTGGTGTTCAACTGATACTGGAGTAGTGGCGATC
Source organism: Triturus cristatus (assembly GCF_964204655.1). Classification (NCBI taxonomy): domain Eukaryota; kingdom Metazoa; phylum Chordata; class Amphibia; order Caudata; family Salamandridae; genus Triturus; species Triturus cristatus. The sequence goes on from NC_140579.1 coordinate 62,568,281, forward strand.
AAAAGCTCTCGAGCAGGAGCCACTTTCTCAACGAACCAGGTTATTACTGCTACAGCCACCATAGCAACAACAAACCCTATAGCACAAATTATCTTTCTCTTAGCAACAGTTGATTTCATTGTGGACATGATCAGCTTGTCGTTGAAAGAATCGTTGGAGCTCTTATTCCTGGGCAGCCGTTGGTTTCTTCACTGAGGGTCAAGACGGGTGTCGCTACACTATACAAGACTGATCTCCCCCCCCCCCACCCCCCCGCCTTGCCACATCAGCATTCTGTTTCAGTAACCCAGGGCGGTTGCTCAACCAGTCTATTTCGACGATGCAGGCTCTTTCCGTTGTCTCAGTTGGTATCGGTATACTCCAGGAATCGTGCGGTCCGGAAAGACTCCCTCAGGTTCATCAGGTGATATGGCTTGGCCTTTCTCTGTATCCAGGATGTCCCGATGGTCGATTAAGACAGCAGGATCCACCAAGGTAGACGGCACTTTCTTGCAGTGGGTGGAGTGCACCCAGTTCCTCCTGTTCGTCACTCGGACCGCAGTTCTTGTTGAAAGGAGCACCTGCTCTGGGCCGCGCCACCTCGGTTCCAAGCTGCTCGACCTCTTGAATGATCGGATCATCACCTGGTCTCCAGGTCGAAGTCCATGGCCTTCACCTGCAGACCTATCAGGAAGAGCTTCTCGAACCTGTTGATGAATAGAAACCACACTGTCAGTCAATTGTGATAGGTAGTCACTCATCAACACACATGGTACGTCATGTATGGGACGTGGTTTAGGAATTCCCCAAATGTTCATAGGCCTTCCAAACACCACCTCATATGGTGTAAGACCAGATCGCGAATGTGGCACTGATCTAATGGACAACAGTGCCAAAGGTAATTCATCTGGCCAATTCAAGGATGTGGAAGCCAGTATTTTCGCCAGTTTCAATTTAAGTGTGGCGTTATACCTTTCCACTAGCCCTGCTGATTGTGGATGGAAAGCAGCGTGAAATTTTTGCTTAATTCCTAGTCCCTTCAGGACATATTCGACAACTTGCCCAATAAAATGGGGTCCGTTATCACTCCATAAAAGTTTAGAGACACCAAATCTAGGGAAGAATTCCTTCAAAAGTACCTTTGCTGTAGTGAGAGTTGTATTGTCCTTCGTAGGGTATGCCTCTATCCATTTACTGAAGGCACATACCACTACCAAAACATACTTTAAGTTATTACAGCGCTCAAGCTGGATGTAATCCATTTGCAAAACTTCAAAAGGTGCGGTTGTCGTAGCAAACCCTCCTATAGGAGTTTGTGTCCCTTTACCAGGATTATACTGAAGACAAATCAGACAAGACTGCACCATCTTTTTAGCTGTGCCGGCAATTTCTGGATGCTCCCAAACTTGCGTGAGCAATTTTGTGATCGAGGAGGCTCCAACATGTGCCGGCCCATGTGCCATATGAATCATAGGTTGTAAATTGGCTGTAGGCAATCTCCACTTGCTCATCTCTTTATTCCTCCAACAGCCCTCATCGTCCAATGTTCCCTCCTTAGACCATTGCTCAATTTCTTCTGCAGAAGCAGATCTCTGCATATCTAGCACCTCCTGTCTGGTATCATGCCAGCGTTCAGCCTGTGACTTCACTGCGTACATAGACGTGGTGCTTCGCTGCATGGTAGTTTCACGGGCTGTTTGGTCTGCAAAAGCATTGCCTTGTCCTATATTATCAATTAGTTTCTTATGTGCGCTACATTTAACAATTGCTATTCTCTTCGGGTATGTTAAAGCAGTCAAGAGATTATGTACTAATTCTCCATGCATTATTTGCATCCCATGGGATGTAAGAAAGCCCCTCTCCTTCCAGAGTAGCCCAAAATCATGAGCCACTCCGAAAGCATAGCGGCTATCTGTATAAATGTTCACAGATAAGTCAGTACTAAGTTCACATGCTTGTGTTAAAGCTATTAGCTCAGCTGCCTGAGCTGACTTCTGTGGAATACGAGCTGTCTCAACTACCGTCTGAAGTGTTGTAATTGCATATGCAGCTGACGTTGTACCATCTGGTAACTTCAAACAGGACCCATCATCCCATAGTTCCCCATCAACACTTGAAAGGGGCGTGTCTTGCAAATCAACACGACCCTTTGTCTGTTCCTTAGTAAGGAATATACAATCATGAAACTCCTGAGACTGAGTCACCGGGTATGGCAACAAAGTGGCTGGGTTTAGTATCGCACATCTCTTTAGTGTAATGTGAGGGGCCAACAATGTCAATTCGTATCCTGTCAGACGAGCACTAGTTAAATTCTGCGTCTTCGTCTGATTTAAAAGGGCATCAACCGCATGGGGTACTAGCACCAACAGCTTATGTGACAAAACTATCCCTTCACTCTGACGTATTGACACAGCTGTTGCTGCAACTGAACGGAAGCATCCAGGTAACGCACGAGCAACAGGATCAAGTACTGCTGAAAAATATGCACAGGGACGCTGTTTGTCACCGTGTGTCTGCACTAAAACTGACAATGCACATCCATCTTTCTCATGTACATAGAGTGTAAAAGGCTTCGTATAATCTGGAGTACCTAACACTGGTGCTGAACAAAGAGCTTGTCGTAACTGTCGTAAAGCAGTCTCACATTCATCTGTCCATGGGAAGGGCATTGGAGTATCTTTAGTCAAAAGTGCTAGCAAGGGTTTAACAATGTGTGAAAACCCTAATATCCATTGCCTACAAAAAGAAGTAAGATGGACATCTTTCTGAGTAAGGGGCACTGGTGTGTCTAAATAGCTTGAATGCGATCTGGTGTGAGTGCACGGCCCTCCTTAGACAGAAGGTGACCTAAGTTAATGTTAATGTTAAGCCGAACTTTTTGAGCGCACGGCTACCCCAAAAGGGTGTCCCGGCGCTTTAGCAAAGAGGCCCAGAGAAACAGGAAACCAAAGGCAAACCTACTACAGTCACAGCGGATTACTTGGTAAAGAGCAGAGTCTTCAACTCCTTCCTGAAAGCCAGGAGGTTGTTCGCTTTCCGAAGGGAAAGTGGGAGCTCGTTCCACAAGCAGGCTGTCACGTATTGGAAGGAACGACCTCCCATCCGAACACGTTTGACCACAGGCACCTCCATTTTAGCCAGGTCCGCCGACCTCAGCAACCTCCGCGGCACATAGAAAGCAATACGCTTCCTCAGATAGTTAGGGCCAATCGCATGGAGGGCTTTAAATGCCAGAGTGAGGAGCTTAAATCTGATTCTCCCCGAAATTGGCAGCCAGTGCAGCCTAGCCAGGAGCGCAGAGGCGCTAGCTCTCCTGGGCAGCCCATCGATGGCTCTGGCCGCCGAATTCTGGACAATCTGCAGTCTGGATAACAGATACTTAGGTAGGCCTGCAAAGAGTGCATTAGCATAGTCCAGGCGGGAGCCCACAAGCGCCTGGACTACATTCCTACGGTACTGCAGTGAGAGCAGAGGAAGAAATTTCCTAAGCATCTTGAGGATGCTGAAACATTTCCCTGCTAATCCCAGGATGTGTGGACGGAAGGATAGATCATCGTCAAACACCACTCCGAGATTTTTTACCTGAGAAGATGGTTTCTCTGGGGGGAACATGTCCTGGGGCCACCATGTCTTCCAGCCCGGATCAGGTGCACAGCCGAAAAAGAGCAGCTCAGATTTGTCTGAGTTGCATTTCAGGCTGTGCCGCTGAAACCACGCAAAGACTGCGCTCAGACAGTCCTTGATTCTGCCGCCGTTAAAGGCCTCTCCCTTCCTGCAGGTGAACAAGAGCTGGGTGTCATCAGCGTATGAGATGACCCGGGCCCCAAACGCCTCCGCTACCTCCGCTAGAGGGGCCATGTATATGTTGAAGATGGTGGGGCTCAGGATGGAACCTTGAGGCACCCCCACCTCCAGCGAAAGCATTTCGGCCGAGAACGGCGGAGCCCAGATCACCTGTCGGCGGTCGGCAAGAAAGGATTGAAACCAGTCCAGCACCGTCCCTCGCAGACCAATCTCCCTGAGTCTTGAGAGGAGACCTGCGTGTGGGACGGTGTCGAACGCCGCCGATAGGTCCAACATGACTAGCATAGCCTTTCCCCCATGATCGAGCGTCTCCCTGATGGCGTCGGTAACCTCTACCAGAGCCGTCTCCGTGCTGTAATTCGCACGAAAGCCGGACTGGGAGTCATGCAGCAGTTTGTTGTTCTCAATAAAGGTGGTCAGAGTATGCTGAACATGTTTCTCCAACACGTTCGCCAGAGCAGGGAGGAGGGAGATTGGTCTATAGTTAGCGCATTGCAGGGGGTCGAGCAGAGGCTTCTTAACCAGCGGCAGAATGAGTGCGTGTTTCCATTGTCGTGGAACCACCCCTGAACTCAATGATAGATTAAGCAGGGGGTTCAGCAAGCTGTTCAACGCTGAGGCCACCTTGCCCAAGCATTTCGCCGGACAAGCATCCAGAGGCGAGCCAGATTGCAGCTGGGATAACAGCTCAAGCGATGTCTCACAGGACAGCTGGGGAAAGACAGATAGTAAAGGCCCAGATTCAGCCTGTGAGGGAGCTAAATAGGTCGACTTATCCCCTAACACAGCGTCAGCCGTTCGGGAATCCACAGATGGAAAAGTGTCCTGAATCTTTAAGATTTTAGTCACAAAAAAGTCGGCGAGCTGTTTGATCCATTCTTCCGTGTGTGAATGGACCGGGGTCCCTACTACAGGGTTGACAAACTCCTTCACAATCCTAAAGAGTTCCCGGCTCGTATTATCGGCTAAGTAGGTTACCTTTGGTCTACAATATTGCAATTTCTTTCGTGACAATTTGTGATGATGGGAAGCAAGAAAAGAAAGCAAGGACAAAGTACATTTTTCACACTGTTCAGGGGTATCGGCTGCCAACAAGATGTCATCGACATATTGTATGAGAGCCACACCTTCAGGCAAAACAAAAGAATCAAGTTGTCTTTTTAATGCTTGACTGTAAATACTAGGACTCTCAGTATAGCCTTGAGGAACTCTACAAAATCTATACAATCGATTATTCAAAGTGAAACCGAACAAATATCGGCTATCAGGATGAATAGGGATCGAAAAGAAAGCATTCTTCAAGCCTATCACAGAGAATGTAGTTGCTGTCGGAGGAACCAAAGTAAGAAGTATAGTTATGTCAGAAACCACAGGGTATTGTGGTACTACAATCTTGTTAACTTCTCGTAAATCAATAATGAATCGGTAAATCCTAGTGTCAGTATCTTTTTTCAGAATAGGAAGAATCGGACTGTTACAAACATTGTAAGGAACTTCCTCACCAACCCCCACTTCAATGAGATCATGGACAATACGTATGAGTGCTTCTTCACCTTCCTGTGAAATTTTGTACTGAGGCAAACGTGGCAGCACAGCGCCCTCCTTGACACTAATATGTACTGGTGGAATAACCATTTGCCCTACATCCGTGTCTGAAGTAGCCCACAAAGTACTAGGGAGTGAAGCTAATGCAATATCCTCTTTAACAAGACAAGCTCTCTCCTTCACAGGATGGTTGTCATTCAAGATAACACGTACACCTTCTGGAGAACATCGTATCGTAGCCCTGAAATACTTGAGCATATCAAGACCCACAATATTGTCTGGTGTATTCGGGGAAAGCAAAAATGGACATGGAGCAGTAAATGTATCCACATGGAATGCAAGTGGTTGTGACAGTGGGCTAAGGGAAGGGGTTCCATCGAAACCTATCGATGTAATGGTTAAGCCAGACAAGGGAGCCCTTGGAACCAATTGTTAAGACAAGGCGCTACGAGTAGCTCCTGTATCAACCAGAAACTGATCAGTAGAACCCAAAACATTTGCTGTAACATAGGGACCCCTCTGATCTACTGGAACTTCAACTGATTCCTTACCCCATCATAGGCAATCCTATGCATAAGCAGAATCTTGAGAATCAGACGGCACATAGTCAGACATTTGATATTGGTTCCTTTTATCAAGAGTGTTAAACCCATCCTGCCCACGTATATTAGCATCAAACCTAGCACGATCACCTGTGCTTCCTCTGGGCCCTGAATATGCTGAACAATTTCTCATTTGTCCCCGACCACGTGGACACTGCTGAGCACGCAGTGCTGGACAATCGGAAGCCCAATGCCCAAATTTCTTACAGTACGCGCACTGGTCAACAGACAAATTCGAACGAGTATAAGAAGGGAAAGACGAACCATAAGATCCACGTCCACCTCTATCACTACCTCTAAAAGGCGGACCATAAGCCTGAGCCAACATAACCTTCGTTTTTAATTCTTTAGTCTTTTTATCCTCGTTACCCTTTGCTTCTAATTCCTGGCGTTCATAATACTGAGCCATAGTCAAGAGAGAAACCGGCGAAGAGGTAGTCCATGAACTCTCACTGGCTTTTAGGCGACTAGCTATTCCTGGCAAGAGGTTAGCGACATATTTATCAACAAACAGATGTCTGCCCGTGTCATCTGTCAATGACAGGCCACTAAAATCGTGGAATGCTTCTTCAAAACGTGTAAAGAAATCAGAGACCGATTCATCTGCCTTTTGCTTACAAGACACTAAAACAGTCCAATCTATCTTTTTAGGGGGAATAATCGTTTTTAACTTAACTAATATAGCTGCGGGAAGATCTAAAATTAACTGACATGGATTCTGTGCGGGTTCCCTTTCTACATCCATTTGTTCTAAGTCTTTCCATAATGCCCCAAAATCTGCACGATCATTAATTTTACGAACAGTTCTCCACATATCAGGTGGTAATATCAATCCGAAAAATAAATCAATATCCGGCAAAGTCATAGTACAAGAGCTAATAGCACCCTCAACTTCCTCATAAAAAGCGGCTGGATTTTTCCGTGGATCAGACAATGCAGTTTTAAGTGCCATGACATCCGTCCTATTCCAAGGAGTGTAAACCCAATTATAGATAAAATAACCCTTTGCATCGAGAGAAGCCTTATCACTTGTACCCTGTCCTTTAGGAGGAACATACAAAGGCACGGCCTCCCGCATAGGTTTCGCATGAACTATCATAGTCTTATCTGTTCCGAAGATAGAAGCTTGTGCCATGCTGGTCTGAGATGTCTGTGCAGCTACGTCTGCAGCCTTTTTTTCCTCTCGCAAACGGACTGCATCAACACGCAGTTTAACCAAACGCCTGATTGTATCAGTCACCTGGGAGAAAATAAAAAGACCATCACGCATTTGCTTACAATTATCTGCTACATCGTCGGGCTCTAACTCCTCAGAATATTTCCTAAACAGCTCAAGGACCTCTGCGGCAAACACCTCAGTAAAATACAGCTGCTCCCTTTCCTGCCACCCTTTCATACTATCTAGAAGTTCAGAGGCGGGGGCAGTGCTCCGAACTGCTTTACGAGCAGCAGATCTAAGCTGGGACGCACGCTCAGCGGTCAACATAGAACGAGTTTCTCGTGCCTTGTGTTCCTCCGAACTGGAGTCCTCATCTGACTCATGAGGGGCAGAAGGAACAGTATACGGAGGTGGAGGACGATCTAATAATAAGAAATCATCTTGTGGTTTATTAAGTATAGGAAAAAGGGGCCGCCGAACAGAGTAGTGGCCAGTTACCCGTAAATTGAGCTCCCTATCTTCTCTCTCTTAACTCTTTTATTTCTTTGTTTTTCAGCTCGTATGCTTTCGCATCAATGTTCTTTCGCTGTTCTTTTTCAATCAAGGCTTGCTCATGCTTTATTCGTTCACGCACTTCTTTCTCCCACATTCGTACACAGTCAAACATATCTTGCCTAGTCTTTCGCTTAAACATACATTGTTCCACATACTCAATCTTTCGTAAATCAAATGACCCATGCATAGGCCAACGCAACTCAGGATCCTTACGAGTATATTTATTCCATAATGTGCTGTACATTATAGAAGAAAGACCATGCTTAATATACATACCCCTATTAGGCGTCCCCTCCGGGGGGGGCGGTTGTGCTTCGAGTCTCAAATTGGTACCACTACAAAAGCAACACATCCTACGAAGTGTGCTAAAAACAGGCATGCCAAAAATAGTGCAGAATATGCAGTATTATAATCAAAGTAGCACTTAAGGTACCTTTAGTATGATGTGCCGTGCAAATCAATTCAGATAGAGAAAATTCTCCTCATTACCTGCCTATATAAATTGCAATTTATATATGAATCACATAGAAATCTAAGTTGGCCAATACAAAAGCCGCAGTAAGTGTTACTAAACTACCTTACCAATCCCAGGCATAAAAACCAACAGCAAGCGCTGCAGAATGACACTTACCAATCACTTGGTGTCCAGGTTCCAACTGCCAAGTTCTAAAATCGACCAAATGGTCACTGCACGGCGAATCAACAGAAGGGATCTCAGTCGAGGACCGGCACCACCTGGATGGTCAGATCAGAAAGAAAGGAAAAACGCCGTGGTTGCCAAGACTCTGGTCTCATCGGGCAGCGATCGCGTCCAGAGCGAGATTCTAATCCTTCGTCGTGACCAATCCTTTGGGCATCCGAGTCACCGATGAGCCCCACTTGTCGGGTGCCAATTTGTAGAAGTGGACCTCAGCTAGGCCTACCAGTGCAAGGGGTTTGCCCTTCTCTGCACAGAGTCCTCAGACCAATAGGAAGAAGTTGGCACAGAAACTGGAATAGAAAATACAAAGTTTAATAAACCTCATGAGGTGGAACTACATTCACACAGCACCCTTCGGTATGGAATGAAGTAGCACACCAAACAGAAGGAGCATGGTCCTTTTATACCCACACAGGGGCTTAAAAGAGGGTGGTACAAGTACAGGAGAAGGTTTTATGTACATACAAGGTTATATAGAAATGCACAGTCGACAAGTAGGAGGACTTAACAGTTTGCCAATGATAGTAAATACATCCTGACAGTTACATAATACTAACAGCTGCAAGGACAGCTGAAAACTCACTGGGCTTGTGCAAAGGTGGAAGATGCTAAATATAGTTTGATTCTAGGCAGATTACAAGAGCAGTCAACACTGAGGGAGGACAAAGCACATGGCAGCACATGGCAAACAAAATGGCTGCCAGAAATACAAAATGGATTCCACAAAATGGACAAGATAGATGGATTCCGCTAATGCAAGCCAATCGCTGCCAATTTACAACACAGCGAAGGCTCATGAGGACCAAGGGCAATGCATCTGGCCATTTCATAGATGTCGAAGTGCAATCTTTTGCCATCCGTGCTTTCAAAGTTCCATTAACCTGCTCCACAATCCCAGAAGCCTCTGGTCTGTAACTGCAATGTAGTCTCTGATCCACATTCAAAGCAGCACAGAGCAACTTCATGATTTCACTGTGGAAATGTGTCCCTCTATCCGACTCCAAAGAGGTCGGAAAACCGAACCTCGGGATAAGCTCCCTCAGCAACAGCTTAGCTACAGTGAGTGTGTCACATCTACGTGTTGGGTAAGCCTCCACCCACCTTGAGAAAACACATACCACAACTAAGATATACCCCAACCCATTACACTTTGGCATCTCGATAAAAACCAACTGCATTCTATTGAAAGGCCCTCCTGACCACCCAATGTGACTCAAAGTTACGGCAGTCTTCTTTCCTGCATTCATCTGTTGACACGTAACACACCTCTGGCATACAGCTTCAGCAGCCACACGAAACTTTGGATTGTACCATGTCTGTCTAAACACTCGCACCATTGCGTCCCTGCCAAGATGTACTGCACCATGTATCAACCTTGCCATTGGGCTCAACAAACTTTCCGGTAACACAGCTCGACCATCACTCGAGACCCACACATCCACATCTCCTTTCTCACATCCTGACCATATCCAACCATCTCGTTCTTGGTCGGTAACCTCATCCTGCAAGCGTTTTAATTCCTCTCAAGTGTCTGCCATGGCTAACATCATGCTGAGCTTGGTTCTTTCTTGGCTTTCTCCAGCGTAACCTCCTGTAAATATACATCATTGTTCTGCACAGAAACGGGCAACCTCATCTGCATAGTTATTACCCAATGAAACCAAATCAGTCCCTCTCCCATGAGCAGAACATTTGACAACCGCAATTTCCTTGGGACACTGTAATGCTTCCAACAATTGTCTCACATATTCCCCATTTCTGATGGGCGAACCTGAAGATGTCATGAAACCTCTCTGTGACCATAGCTGCCCGAAGTCATGAACCACACCAAACCCATACTGACTGTCAGTGTAGATCGCTATCCGAATCTGATCAGCAGCCAAACAGGCACGGGTCAAACCAATGATTTCAGCTACCTGTGCGGAGTGTACTCCCTCTAAACAAGCAGCTTCAACCACTCCAGTGATAGTACATACAGCAAATGCTGCTCTTAATCGACCAACATTGTCCCTTAAGCATGAACCATCCACAAAGAAAATTTCATCAGGATCAGGGAGTGGTTCATCAACAATGTCTGGTCTCGGTTTGGTGCACAGCTCAGTCACATCGAGACAGTCATGGTCCTCACAATCTTCATCATCTGCATTTGGAATGGGCATCAATGTCGCGGGATTCAAAACAGAACGCCTCATCAAAGTCATATTTTCTGCAAGTATAACTTGTTCATAGCGTGTTATCCTGTTATTTGTGAGGTGCTGTGTTTTGGTCCTCGTCATCAACAGTTCAACAGAGTGTGGCACATAAACTGTAAGTGGATGTCCCATGACAATACTCTCACACCTTTCAATACTGACACCTGTTGCAGCAACGTATTTCAGACATCCGGGCAACGCAGAAGCTACTTGATCTAAAGCTCTCTGAAAAGTAGGCAACTGGTCTACGGACACCTTCATGATTCTGAGTCAAAACTGACAATGCGCAACCTTCTCTCTCGCAACAGAACAACGAGAAAGATTTGTTGTAATCAGGCATTCCCAAAGCTGGAGCGCGACACATAGCCTCTCTCAGCCTTAAAAACAACATTAAACAGTCGTCGTCCCATGGTACCAGATCACTCACATCCTTGTGCGTCAGTCGCTGTAAAGGCTTCGCTTCAAACGAAGTTGGGAATCCATTGGCAACAGTAGCCAACCATCCCCAAGAACATTCTAACCTCTCTGTGTGGTAGGTACAGGCATGTTCATAATTGCCTCAATGCGATCTGGTGACACCTTCCTCTTGCCCTTCTCAATTCTGTGACCCAAATACTGCCCTTCACTCAGACAGTACTGCAATTTGTTTGTGTCCATTCTCTGCAAATGGTTCAGTAAAGCAATGGTATCAATCCTGCAAGCGTCTTCCGTTTCTGAGGCAATGAGCAAGTCATCGATATATTGCACCAGAACAGAGTTCTGTGGCAACACGAGACTCTCAAGATTCTTCTTCAAGATCTGATTAAAGATCGATGGACTCGGAGTACCCCTGAGGGATACGACACCACGTTAACACGCGATTTTCCAGCCGGGAAGCAAAAAGAAATTGGCTTTCCTCATGGAGTGGAATCGAGAAGAATGCTTGACACAGATCAATCACTGTAAACCACTCAGCTTCACATGGAATCTGAAACAGTATCACAGATGGATTCGGTACCACTGGACAGCATGGAACAACTATCATGTTGACCGTTCGCAGGTCCTGCATGATCCTGAATTTCCCACTCGGTTTCTGTAATCCCATGATAGGTGAACTACATGGGCTACCCATAATCTCTTTCAGAATTCCCTGCTTGCTCATAGACTGGATTACAGGTTGGATCCCTGCAATAGTCTTGGGTGACAAATTGTACTTGGGCGTCCTAGGAAATTCCACGTGCTGCTTGACCTGAATCTTCACTGGCTCTACACATTTGATCAACCCAATCTCTTCTCCAGTGAAGTCCCATACCTCATGTGACACAGAGTCTCTCAAGTCGAGTGGAAGCTCCTCCACTGTCAGCGCTGGGTACATTTCTATACACAAGTGCTGATTGGCAACCTTAAAGGTTGCATCATCATCCTTTGTCTATACTTCAACTCCTTTAGGTGTGCAATAGATGGTGCAATTTAATTTGCACAACAGATTTCTACCTAACAGGCATACTGGACTCGAGTCACACACCACAAACTGGTGTCGATCTCGGAAAGTTCCTATTCTCACAGGAACTGGCTCTGTTAACGGACTAGTCATTTTCTTGTTTGCTACTCCTACAACTTGGATTGATTGTCCCGAGAGGGGTAGGTTAGGGACTACTGCTGATCTCACAGTAGACCGGGTAGCATTAGTGTCAACCAAAAAGGTGGTAGGGTGACCATCAACATCTGCTTCCACAAATGGTCCCCTCTGGTCTATCTCTAAGACTGCTCCAAGTGTGCAGCCTTCCTTCCCTCTCAGGCACCGTCATGCCAACGGGTCTGGGCTGTACTCCTCATACCCTTCGAACCAAGGCATCTGTTGGCAAGTCCGAGTTCCCTGCTGAACCCTAGGTGGCTGGGGAATTTGTACCTGCGGACTGAACGTCCCCCTTTCATCGACCTTGGTCTAGTCATGGTAGGGACAGCTTCAGGTATAGGTACCTGAACTATCTCTACTTCCTGCTGCACTTGGTTAATCGGGTTCAAAGGACACTCGCGCTTCCAATGTCCAATCTGGTGACAAAGATGACATGCAGTTCAATGTCGCCACATCCACTCCTGTCTTGGGATCAACTGACTTTGGATATTCTGGTTTCCTCCTTGGTTATTTCCCTGTCTCCTTCCTAACGTCCCTCCGCTAGGCTGAACTTGAGCCGTTTGCATCTGAACAAGAATCAATTTGTCTTTCAACTTCCTGTGCTTCTAATCTACCTCATCACTGTAGTATCTGGAATACCGCAAGATTTCATCCACCGGCTTGTTCTGCCAACAGATCAGATGTTGCTGTATCATGAGACTAACTTCTGGCCTCAAACCCAACACAAACTTCGAAACAAACTGTCCCATGTCTTTTGAATCTAAGGCATCTAATCCACTGTACTGTTTGAAAGCCTGCAACAGGCGTTCATAGTACTCATGCACCGTCTCCTTTGGTTCCTGGACTGTCCGATCTATCTTAACCCAATCAATACCCTGAGGCGAGATTTTCGATTTTAGCCATGTGATCACTTGCTCAAACTTTTTCATAACTATGGGTGACGGACCATTCGTGACAGCATCTCTTTCTGGCTCTGAAGTCGGCCATTCAACAGCAACCTTACATGCAGACCATAAGTCCCCTGGAACCACGATCAATCAATCAATCAAAGCATTTGTATAGCGCGCTACTCACCCGTAGGGTCTCAAGGCGCTGGGGGAGGGGGGCCCGCTACTGCTCGAACAGCCAGGTCTTGAGTTGCTTCCTGAAGGAGAGGTGGTCTTGGGTCAGGCGGAGGTGGATGGGCAGGGAGTTCCACGTCTTGGCAGCCAGGTAGGAGAAGGATCTTCCTCGGGGAACGGCAGCGAGGGCGTGGCTGGTCGATCGTAGCTGGCGGGTGGGTGTGTAGAAGGTCAGACGGTCGTTGAGGTATCTTGGGCCTTGGTTGTGGAGTGCTTTGTGTGCGTGGGTGAGGAGTCGGAACGTGATTTTTCTTGCTGACGGAGAGCCAGTGCAGGTTTCTCAGGTGTTCGGAGATGTGGCTGTGTCGGGGGATGTCCAGGATGAAGCGTGCTGAGGCGTTCTGGATGCGCTGGAGTCTCTTCTGGAGTTTGGCTGTCATTCCGACGTAGAGGGTGTTGCCGTAGTCCAGTCGGCTGGTGACGAGGGCCTGGGTGACCGTCTTCCTGGTTTCGGTGGGGATCCACCGGAAGATCTTACGTAGCATGCGGAGGATGTTGAAGCATGACGAGGAGACGGCATTGACTTGTCTGGTCATGGAGAGGGAGGAGTCCAGGATGAAGCCCAAGTTGCGTGCGTGGTCTGTGGGCTTGGGTGCGCTGCCCAGGGCAGGGGGCCACCAGAAGTCGTCCCAGGCGGAGGGTGAGAATCCCAGGATGAGGACTTCCATCTTATCTGAGTTCAGTTTCAGGCGGCTGTTCATCATCCACTCGGCTACGTCTTTCATCCCTTCGTGTAGGTTAGTTCTGGCGGTGGCGGGGTCGTTGGTGAGGGAGAGGATCAGCTGGGTGTCGTCGGCGTAGGAGATGATGTTGAGGTTGTGTTGGCGTGCGATGGCCGCAAGGGGGCTCATGTAGATGTTGAACAGCGTGGGGCTGAGGGATGACCCTTGGGGTACGCCGCAGATGACTTCGGTTGCCTCGGATCTGAACGGAGGGAGGCGGACTTTCTGGGTTCTTCCGGCGAGGATGGAGATGATCCACTCCAGTGCCTTCTCTTGGATTCCGATGCTGCTGAGGCGTTGTACTAGGGTGCGGTGGCAGACCGTGTCGAACGCCGCGGAGAGGTCCAGGAGGATGAGGGCCGCTGTTTCTCCGTTGTCGAGCAGGGATCTGATGTCGTCGGTGGCTGCGATGAGGGCGGTCTCGGTGCTGTGGTTGGCCCAGAAGCCAGACTGTGAGTGGTCGAGGGATCCATTTGTCTCGAGGAAGGCAGCCAGCTGTCTGTTGTAACGCCCTGAACGTCTCAGGATCGTTTAACAGACACGATAATGAGGACGCAACCACTTGTGAAGGGTTAGTTATTTAATGAAGGCAAAAATAATACAAAGAATAAACAAAAGTTATAGTCACTGGAATCCTCCAGGCTAAGTACGTTACCAGCCCACAGCACGGATGGTCCTAACCGTCCTCTGCATATACGCCGATCCCGGCGTATGCCAACAGAGGGCAGAAATGAAATGGCCGACAATGCCAATCGGTAGGCTGTGAGGGGCACGAAGAGTGTTGGGGAGAATCGAGGAGTCAGGGAAACACCCAGCCGGGGTCTCTACCTGAAGGGAGCAGCCGCTCAACCTCTTCCTCAGACTGCACCGGGACGCGGAGTCACCTCCTGGTGATGCGTCACCGATACCCCAATCAAAAGCAAGAAGACTGAACCGAGAGCAGCCGCTCGATCGATCCTGTGGACTTCCGAGTCTGTAACGCGGCAAATACCTCCTGGTGTGCGTTACAGCTGGCAGTCCCTGTATCTCTGGTCGGGCTGGGAGTTACGACTCCAACCAGCAAAAGCGCCACTGCGCTTTGACTCAGCCGAGTCAAAAAGCGAAGCTCAATGGTTGACCGGTAGAGCTTCCGGGTCCTTCACAGGTGACGATGGGGCAAGACACGGCCCAGGGAGTAACGACTCGACCTACCTCCGTTCTTGCCTTACTGGAGCACCACTCCGGAACACTGCTCTTCACGAAGCAGGTACGTCGGTGTAAACACAATTTCCGACAGCGTTGTACCTCCCAGTTCCTCCCTTTATAGGGCGTGTTTTCCTTGAGTTATGTAACAGCTCTCCTGTTTACATAAGGGCGTGTATTCCTTGAGTTATGTAACAGCTCTCCTGTTTACATAAGGGCGTGTATTCCTTGAGTTATGTAACAGCTCTCCTGTTTACATAAGGGCGTGTTTTCCTTGAGTTATGTAACAGCTCTCCTGTTTACATAAGGGCGTGTTTTCCTTGAGTTATGTAACAGCTCTCCTGTTTACATAACCTCTCAACCGCTAAGCATCCTGGGAGATGTAGTCCGTTTTCGCTGGTTACCGTTTTCCTCCCCTCGCATGACAGGAATACTTGACATCTGTTGACGGTCTTCTCGATGACTTTGGCAGGAAAAGGAAGGAGCGAGATGGGCCGGTAGTTTTTGAGTTCGGTGGGGTCCGCTGATGGTTTCTTCAGTAGGGCGCTGAGTTCGGCGTGCTTCCAGCTCTCGGGGAAGGTGGCGGTGTTGAAGGAGGCATTGATGATGTCCCGCAGGTGGGGTGCGATGATGGAGTCGGCCTTGTTGAAGACGTGGTGAGGGCAGGGGTCGGTTGGTGATCCGGAGTGGATGGAGTTCATCGTGCGGATGGTGTATTCGGTGTTGACCGGGGTCCAGGCTCGGATGGTGGTGGTAGGGGGTGTCGGTGCGGTCGTAGGGGGTGTTGGCTGTGTTCTGAAACTGATGTGTATGTCTGCGATCTTGCTGTGGAAGAACGAGGCGAGTGAGTTGCAGAGGTCTTGCGAGGGGGTGATGTCGTTGTCTTCGGCGCTGGGGTTCGAGAGCTCTTTGACGATGTTGAAGAGTTCCTTGCAGTTGTGGGCGTTGTTGTCTAGTCGTTCCTTGAATGCGGTTTTCTTGGTGGTGCGGATCAGCTGGTGGTGTTTTCGAGTGGCGAGCTTGAGGGTAGTCATGTTGTCTGTAGTAGGGTCTCTGCGTCAGGCTCTCTCGAGGGCTCGGCAGTTCTTCTTGGAGCTCTTGAGTTCGTCGGTAAACCAGGACGCTTTCTTGGTGCCGGGTCCGGCGGGGGGGGTCTTCAGTGGGGCGAGGTCGTCTCCGCAGTTGCTGATCCACCTCGTGAGGTTGTTGGCGGCTTGGTCGGGGTTTGTTGCGCTGGCTGGAGGGTTCTGGTTCAGGGATGTGGCAAGCTGGTCGGCTGTGATCTTGTTCCATCTTCTGCGGGGGATCTGTTGTGGGCGGTGGTGGATCGTGGTCCTTCTGAAGCTGAAGTGGACGCAGCTGTGATCCGTCCAGTGGAGTCCGGTAGCGTGGCTGAAGAAGACGTCCTTGCTGGAGGAGAAGACGGGGTCAAGTGTGTGGCCGGCGTAGTGGGTGGGGGTGGTCACCAGTTGCTTGAGTCCGAGGTTGGCGAGGTTGTCCATCAGGGTGGTGGTGTTGCGGTCATTGTTGTTCTCCAGGTGGAAGTTTAGGTCCCAGAGGAGGATGTAGTCAGCGGAGGGGAGGGCGTGCGGGCTGATGAAATCGGCGATGTCTTTGCTGAATTGTGTGCGTGGTCCCGGGGGTCTGTAGATGAGGGTGCCTCTGAGGGTGGTCTTGTGGTCGGTGTGTATCTGGAAGTGCAGGTGTTCTGCCGCTGTGAGGGTGTCGTCGGAGTTGGTCGTGATGCGGATGGTGTTCTTGTGGACGATGGCGATGCCTCCTCCTGTCTGGTTGACGCGGTCCTTCCGGGTGATCTTGTATCCGTCCGGGATAGCGATGGCGATGTCGGGCGCTGAGGAGGCGTTCATCCATGTTTCCGTGAGGAAGGCGACGTCTGGAGATGTGGTGTCGAGGAGGTTACAGAGTTCCACGGCGTGTCTGTGGATGGAGCGGGTGTTGAGCAGGATGCACTTCAGGTGGTTGCTGCTGGTGCTCGTCTTGGCGGATGCGGTGCAGGTCCGGATGCAGGAGAACTTGCAGGATTGGCAGGTGAAGGGTCCGTGGGTGCGTCCTGGGGTGGCTCGGTGGCAGCCGGGGGTCCGGCCGGTGTTGAGTGCGTTGAGGATGGCTGCGTCGTAAGTCCGGCGGGTGGGATGGCATCTGTGGGGACCAGGGGTCCTGGCGCTGGGCGCGGTCCAGGCACGGTCCAGGCGCGGACTGGCACAGACGGGCTTGCCTTTGGCGCGCCTTCAGCGCACAATCGGCACGCCCGCTGCGTGTGAACGCTGCGCGTACACGTGGACTACGCCATAAATGGCGTAGGGGGGGGGCTGAGTGGGAGGGAGGAGCAGCTGGGAGGCGGGAGCGGGGTGGCGCGGGGAGGGGGGGGGGATCAGGTAGAGAAGGCAAGGGGGGGCGGGGCCGCAGGGGAGCAGCTGCAGGGAGCGGGGAGGCCGGGAAGACGGCGAAAGGTGGCGAAGCGGCAAGCACAGGTAGCGGGCAGAGAAGGGCGAGAAGACGGCGAAGGTGAACAAGAGCAGGAACTAGGGAAGCGGCAGGCACAGGTAGCGGGCAGAGAAGGGCGAGGAGACGGCAAAGGTGAACAGGAGCAGGAACCAGAGGAGCAGCAAGCACAGGTAGCAGACAGAAACGGCAGGCAGGGACACCGGGCACCCTCAAGGAGAGCTGTGCGGCGGGTGGAGCGACCGTCACCGACCAGAGTCAGGTCAGGTCACGATGTCAAACAACGTGTTCAAATCAATCCACAATACTTTTGAGATCTTAACAAAGCGATCGATCTGCTTTTACCATTCTACAGGCTTCTCCCTCAGCCGAGGAAAATCGTTCGTAAATGCAGCCAAATCACCCCTACTCTAGGGCACATGCACGTACCCTCCATTCTGTACCTCTCGTAAAGGGAAATTTCCTATGCCTAGTGTCTCCTACTGTCTTTTTGGAACTCATCTTCTTGGACCATCTTTCCTCCCATTTATCAAGCATGATCCATATACGCATTGCTATTATCAAATCTCTGATGTGTGTCCTCAGCCCTATGACCCTTTTCTCTTCCAGTTGTTGGTCTACATACTGCAACCTTTGGTTTCCCTGAAATGCCTTCGTTTTAGACAAATTCACCTCATACTTCTTGGCCAACTCTGTCAGTTTCTCATGTGCGGTTCTTGCCTTGCAAGTCACATCCTTTGCTACAAAAAGTAACTCATCTTGTTCATAAATGTCTATCCTTTCAAAAGGCAAATTTCCATTTATTATTTCGTCTACTTCTGCTTACAATCTCACTACATCTAACATCCTCGCTTTCATGGCGCCCTTCAATATTTCTCGACAAGCTGCACCATTCCGCTCGTCGTACTCGCAGCTCTGATCTCGAGATCTACTATCTTCTGTCAGGTTCCTAAAGACTGATCGATTTCCTAAATTATCTTGCTCATCATTCCCTGCGGTTCTCTCACTCTGATTACTCGCAGGCGGTACCCACATTCTCAGATCTGATCTTGACTCGGCCAAAGACCGTGGTCTTATCGGTCTCACATCCACCTGTCCCCTGGAGGAGTCTACGGTGGTTGGCAATGGCGTACTCCATTCTATAGGTCTCGGAGCCTGTTCCATCTCGCTCACTGTCCCATTTCCCTCTACGACACTCTTTAATCCAGCAGCAGCTGACTGTACTAGACTACCAACTCTCTCTGGGTCTGGGTTGTAAACTGAAACAATGGGCCCAATGGTAACCAATACTTTTAAAGCATCCGGTAACCTCGCACCTCTCGCATCTTCGGTACTTGCTACAGACTGAATCCTCATGTCCTCTGTTCCTGTCAAGATTTTCCCTACTACTCTCACATCTGACTGAGTGTGTAGTTCACTAGTCCCTTCCGCTGGAGCCGACTTTCCTTCATAGGAATCTGGATTAAACGGAGACTGTCTTTCCGACAACAACCTCTCTACCAAGCTGTCATCCGTATCACTATCATCCTCATCTACGCTCTTTGCCTTCGCACTGTCTGTTTTCTCTAGTAGTGGGTACAATCTATCCCCCTCAATCGTTTCCACTCTCCACCTCTTCTCTAGTGCATCCCACCTCGCATCTGATCGACTTCTTCACTCTTTCCTGATTTCTGTCTCTTTTCCTATCATATGCTGCTCTGATCCATGCATGTTATGTCTCAAACTGGGTTGGTCTAGGCAGAGGTCACAAAGAAGACATCACAGATTTTAACTGATACAACACATCCAACCTGAAAGTACCATATCGTGGGAAAATCAGTTCTCCCTCACCATGAGTCATTTTATGCCAATTTTCAAGCCAAATTATGGTATGCAATCCCACATTCTTTGCCATATAATGAGCTGGAGTATCTTCGGGAGGGGCTTCTTCTCCCCCTTGAGTAACCACATTTTTGTCACCTCTACACAATTCTCAGAAAACCTTGAAACATTTCATGATGAACAAAATTTCTATCGCGCACAACGTATTTATTCACTTCCTGATGTCAATCCACCTGTAAGTTGTTTGGCCACCCTGACCTATGATCGACCCTCTTAGGACAAGAGCTAACGACACGGGAGTTATTAGGCTGGTTGTTTATTGCAGGTAAAGAGTATGGTTGTTTAGGGGTAACTGATAAAGTCCATCAAAAGAAAGGGAAACAGAAGTTCGTGAACATATAAAGACAAAGCAACAGGTCCGGTAGCCGTTTCTGCAGGTCCCTCTGGTGTGAGTAACTTCAGGTCAGTTCCTTGAGAGGTCCTCAGGTTTGTTTTGGCGTCCCCGGGAGATAAAGGAAACACAGAAAGAACCACCCGTCAGTAACAAAGTCTTGACTCTCGTGACTGTGTGATTCACCCACCAACTATGCGTCTATTCACCAGGGTTTGTGAGGAAGGGAAATGTGAGGAACAGGGCGGACCTGACTAGTGCCCGCTTTTACTTGCTCTCCCCGCTTTCGCCCTCCCAGTCCAGCGTTTTAAAGAATCCAAGAAAGACACTGACCTGGAGCTACAGTCCTCCAGGACCGTAGCATTGGGTGTCTCGGCGTCCTGGCTCTCCGAGGGACGACTGGACACGGTAGCGGTACCAGCTGGGGCCTCACCGCCCGTCGCGTCTTCTTCTCTGCTACTCCGACTCTGCTGTTCGGTCCGTGGTTCTCCCCCTGGTACTAGTTCTGGATCCGTCACTCCTTCACTCTCCGCCGTCTTCTCCAACCTTCCCTTCGCTTCCTCTTCCTCCCTTTTTGTCTCCGCCTTCCTCGCGTCTCTCGTCTTCGTGCGGGACGTCACATCCGCCCCTACCGGGAAGACTAGACCGCCACCGTCCTCCGCTTGGAATTTGGACGTCGCCATCTTGAAGGGCACGGGAAAGGTGTTTCCGGCGTTTCCGGCACTGCCCGTATCACACCACCAATAGCAGCGACCGACCTATCGCAGCGTGACACCTTCCGGCGTCACACTTCCTCCACTCGCAGTACTTCCCCTCCTTCACAATTCGCTTCTCACTCTTGCATTCGTCCCATTCACACTCTGAAGTAATTATCTGTCCACGAATCGACCGGACAATCACTTCTCTGACTGCCTCTGACAGTCTCTCGAAATTGTTGACCTCAAACCTGGCAACTGTCTGTCCGCGAAACGACCGGACAATCGCCTCAACTGATAGGTTTCAAACGCTCAAAGTTCCACATGCAACAACCCACAATCAGCGTTGGTTACTCACGCACTCACACATTTGCTGCCCCTATCTCGGTCTGGGTAATCAATGACGCCTCACGATTCCCTTTCAATGGTCAACAAAATCTACCTTGGGTGTCTTCTACACCATAACTTCTCAGACTACTCGTCGAGTCTAAGAATCCCCGGCCTGCACGCGCTCGCAGCCTGATCTCACAATCACTCAACTCTCATTCCAACTCCGCAAGACATCACACAATCAAATCAACATCGCAATCTACAAAACACATCACCCTATTACTACTCACTCCTCCACGAACTGCTGCTTTCCGCCGCACCGCTACTCTCCGTCAGTTTCCATCAGCTGCCGTCGTCTGCCGCTCACCATCCAATGGGTCACCATCACTCGAATTCTATGGGCCTCTAAAATCTCTTATCTTGATCTAGATCTCCCCTCACTATCAGAGATAACCATCCTACTCTGCTACCAACTGATAAAGCCAGATTCTTATCTGTCTTACCATCACCAACAATCCTCTCAGGTCGCCAGGATCTTTTTATCTGCTAAATAGTGTAGAGGGGAGTTAATCCAACATTAACACATAATCAAAGGAAAATTAATTAGAACTCCAAAGGACCTCTGACTCCAAATCTCAAATTCTAGGGGTTTATTATAAAGCCAAAAATAACTGCACATACAAGCACCTCAGCACGAGGTTAAGAAAATAAATGGGCACTAATACAAAAAAATATCCTACGCAGGAGTCTCATACGACTCAGAATAAGAATAGTCAGCTCTAGTAACATCAGGCAAGTGATAATCACTCCAGTCTCTACATTAGAAGTCATTAACCTAAAAAGGAAATCAGTTAGTCTATCCTTACTCTATCTCTAAGATGACATCCCTACTTAGCATTTTCCCTCCCAGGCAAGAGAGTAAAAAGGTGTCAGAAGTAAAGACTTCCTTAGAAGTACAC
The DNA here is from genome assembly GCF_964204655.1 of Triturus cristatus. Taxonomy (NCBI): domain Eukaryota; kingdom Metazoa; phylum Chordata; class Amphibia; order Caudata; family Salamandridae; genus Triturus; species Triturus cristatus. The sequence goes on from NC_140579.1 coordinate 62,590,116, forward strand.
TCACTTAGCCAGAGCTCGTTCTAAGATGCTCCTTCTAGCGCCCCATCTAAACCTCGACTCCTCATCCCACGGGGCACTGTCCCTAATTCAAAATCCCAAAAACGTAGAACACGCCCTCCGGCACACCTCTTCAGCCAGGTCTTCTCCCAGTGATTTTCCAGTGAAACTTGTCTCCCTTCCAACAACGGTTTACTCGTCCTTGGGTCCCAGGCACCTTCTTCGCCAAAAGTATCATCCCTACATTCCAGTATACTCCCATATTGGCTTCTCAGGCCATCCTGACTCCTGAAACAAAGAGTTAGTTCCTCTAACGAGCTAGGTATCCTTGCACCTGCAACAAAACATGGGAGCGAGAAACTTTCCACTTCTCTGAGATTTTCTAACGTCCTGAAACCCAAAGCCTTACCAAGGGAAATCAATTTTGGCCTGCAATATTTAGCTATACTCCAATTATGGGGCCTGTAGGGCCCTTGTCTCTACGCACAGTTGCTCGCAGGTAAAAACCTTGATAAATGTTCAAAATAACATTCTTGTATGTAAACAAATCTTTTGTTTTGGAAGAAATCTCTCAATTCCACTATAGGTGTCACATTAAAGAATAAAACAATACTTTATCATTGGTTCATCGCAATTTTATTCATTGGATGTCCATCATTTTCTTCATACAAATCCAAATGTGTAATAACTTTGCTTTGATAAATGCCCAATGCATTTCGAGCCGAGGGGCTCTTCTTCAGGGGCTCAGTTTCTAATGATAAATAAACAATGAATTTGTCAATCAATATAACAATGATGTTAAAGCGTCATTTTGCAAATAACAATGTAAAAACGTTATAGGTAAACAAACTAAATTTTGTAATAAAAGATGACCAGGAGTGACCAACACCGTGCGTGACTGAATGAGTGAGAAAAGATTTACAACAAATACAATTTAAAAAATCTAAGAAATCCAATCTAACCAAACGTACATATTAAAGTCAATTCAGAACAACACTGAGATACAGATTCAAAAAGCAGACAAAGGAGGCGCCATTGTCATAATGGATCGCTCGTTTTATATGGACGCTGTACAAGAACACGTATCAGACACCCAAACATACTTGAAGTTGGATCAAGACCCCATAGCAGATCTCAAAGCCACTTTAGTAAGTATTTTAGAGCACGCTTTAGAAATGGGATGGATAAATGAAGCGACTAAACAATTTCTTACAGTAGAATATCCTCGGAAACCTACCTTATATATGCTACCGAAGATCCATAAAAATGTATTCAATCCACCCATGCGACCTATAGTATCGGGATGTGGTACCATTTTCAAGCCTCTTGGTCATTACATAGACTACTTCTTACAACCTCTGGTTCAAGAATGGCGCTCATACGTAAAAGACACAAAGGATTTTTTATTAAAATTACAGAAGGTAACATCCATTGAAGACATCATTTTTTGCACTATAGACATTAAGTCTTTGTACACTTCAATACCACATACAGCTGGCATCAGTCACGCATGGTGTTGGTCACTCCTGGTCATCTTTTATTACAAAATTTAGTTTGTTTACCTATAACGTTTTTACATTGTTATTTGCAAAATGACGCTTTAACATCATTGTTATATTGATTGACAAATTCATTGTTTATTTATCATTAGAAACTGAGCCCCTGAAGAAGAGCCCCTCGGCTCGAAATGCATTGGGCATTTATCAAAGCAAAGTTATTACACATTTGGATTTGTATGAAGAAAATGATGGACATCCAATGAATAAAATTGCGATGAACCAATGATAAAGTATTGTTTTATTCTTTAATGTGACACCTATAGTGGAATTGAGAGATTTCTTCCAAAACAAAAGATTTGTTTACATACAAGAATGTTATTTTGAACATTTATCAAGGTTTTTACCTGCGAGCAACTGTGCGTAGAGACAAGGGCCCTACAGGCCCCATAATTGGAGTATTGCAGAATTGGCATCCATGACTGTTGCATGCCTCTCTACAGCACGCTGATTTTAAACACAGTAAATCAAGATTAACATTGATCTTCCAAATTAATTAATCACAGCGAGTGCCTCAACCACCAATATTGTTGTTCCAGTTCTGCAATATTTAGCTAATATAAGAAACGAACAGGCCTTTTTCTTTAAACGTATATGCGATCAGGCCTTTACACAATTTAAACACACTCTTATAAAATCGCACTATAAACATTGATTTCATTTCTCTACATATATAAGAATAAGCAAACTACACGTTCAGACTTTAATATGGTGCACGTTTAAACCTAATGCATCACATTACACAAAAACCAATCATTATGCGTTAAACTAAAATACATTTGCAATTAACTACGACATTGCGCTTCATAAATGGCATGGTTACTTTTCTATAATAAGCAGTTTTTAGTAACACATTTCTAAGTCACACGTTAATATGGGTCCTTTATGTGGGTGCGGACTAACAGTGATTATGGTGCACCCCTACAATTTTCGAAACCTGGCGCTCTATCAATACCATAGAGACATGGAGACTTTGAAGAATTGGGTTGTGCATTGGTTCGCGTTAACTACTATTTGCAGCATTAACAAAGTCTTCCAGAGCATAATAATGTTAAGAAGAGTACGTTGAGTTGGCAATATGAGGAAATTATGTCAGGGAGATTGTGTTGTCGTGAAGTTTTGCAGCCCAGAGGTTATGGGGTCTCTGATTGAAGAACTCTCAGTTAAATATGCCCTGACACTTAACCACACTGATGATACCATTACTGCTGTCCCACTTGGCTACTTTTACAAACCTAGAAACGAGCCACCATCACATCTCCGCAACAAATCCCATCATATAGACTTGTTTATGATACAACCCATGTCCAATAGGTGCTGTAGCGAAACTGATTGACTGCGGGATGATGTAGCGCAACGATAGATGTTAATTACGCCTTCGCTCCCATAAGCACTGTTAATAATATTTCAAATAGCCATTTATTACATCGGTTTTTAACCATTACGTCATGGAATGTTGCAGGAGTAAAACATTAGTTCATTGGCAGGGAATGGTTCAAATCGATACAGAATTGTGCATCAACTTTATTGCAAGAAACTTGGCATACAGAATCTTTCTTTATTAATGGTTTTAAAAACGATCTCTACACAAGCTATCTCTTCGAAGGTAGGGAGAGCAAAAGGAGGTTTAGTCTTAGTCCCAGTAACTTCACCATTAATTTTACAGAAAATTTACATTAAATCACAGTTTTTCAATTTTTTATATGTTTGCACTAAAGTAAAACAATGCATAGTAGTAATAAACTTTTATGATAATGTTGTTGATAGTACTAGACATAGGGTAATTATGTCACTGGAGGAGGAGTTGGACGACTTTTTAAAGGGGTTGGGGGGAGATTTGCTTATTTGGGCCGGTGATTTCAATTGTGAAAAGTGTAAAATTTTTATAGGGGATCAATGTGGCCATTGTGATGAACATGGCGACCCTTGTCCTCATTTCCCCCATAAACCATATGGAGAAGTGATTAATACTGTTATGTACAAACATAATCTAGAAATTATGGAGATAGGCGAACAAGAGGGAGAGACTGTTGTCCAAATGTATGAAGTAGCGAGATCCTAGTCTAATATTAACCATGCCCTAGTATCAGGGAATTGTAAGGGTTTTGTCAAAAACCTTTATATAAAGGCAAGTCCGTTTAGTGATCACCATCTGTTATTCCTGATACTGAAATTAAGCCCCTCACAACAAGAAAAGGTGAGCATAGCCCCTGCTGATATTAGAACACAAGGAGAAAATGGGATTTCTATCAAATGGTCTGGTGTTAATCCCATGGTGTTTATGGAAAGTACAATTCAAAAAAATCAAGAACACATAAATATCTGTTTGGATAGATCTTCCCCAAATACAGATATAGCTAGGGCATTCCACAACATTGCGGCTGCAATCTCTGGAGATTTGAAAATAAAAAAACACAAGAAAAATAGCAATCACTATCCCAGATGGTTCGACCAGCAGTGCTCCAAATTAAACAAGGAAATAAAGGAAGCATGAAAAGCTAGACCGAGGGACAGAGAAAGAATTTGTATGCTACGGAAAAATTGTAAACAAACGTTAAATACAAGAAAAATAGAAATTCGGGAAAGGGCATGGGAAAAACTGATCCAAGCAGCTGAGACATGTTCTATTTTACTTTGGAAAACAATAGATCATCCCTCTTTAGGTCTCGCGCCTAACGTTGCAGTCTGCAGCACTGCTCGCGTAGCGGGAGACCTCTTGTAGGGGTTTTAAAACAGCCCTAGGAATCGCACACGCTCGTGCGTGTGCTTTTCCTTTTGGGCCTCGCTATTGGCCTTTGCGTGCGTCTTTTTATCCAAGACAGCACGCAATTGGCCAAAGGCGGGCTCATTGCTCCGCCCATGGCCTATTGATGTCTGTTACGTGCACCGCTGCCATGTGGTTTCAATTATCATGCCCAGACACGGGCGCGATAATTGAAACCACATGGCAGCGGTGTGGTGCGCGCGCACCACTCGTGGGCTTGTTCTCTGTGTCCTCAATGGGTCCCTGTCAGCTCGGGCAGCGGCCTGAAACAGAGATGATTGGGAGGGACCATGGGTGTGGAAAGCTATATCCTCACAGGACTTTGTCTCTTCCCTCAAATTGTCCATCATGTCGCAGAGTCTGACCTCCTCTCTCTAGTGTCTCCTTGCGCCATTGCCTCCTTTCTCATGAGTCTGCTTCGTCTTTATGTACTGAGTACAATCAGCGGCACTATCCATCAGACACACACAGGGTGGTCTGGCCGCCCTCGGCATGAGTGGGCTGCGCAGACAGTTTCTGCTCTCACCTCGCACTGGTGACTTGTGTCCTGAATTACTGCCGCGATCTGACCCGCGACCCGTCCGCTGCCAAAGTCTGTGATGGTGCCTCAACAGGCACTGATGCCTGTAGCGCAGCAGTGAGTGCAGCAGAACCGAGGCCATGATAAAATTCGAGGCCTGCTCCAGTCCTTGACTCGAGGCCTGGACCGCGGCCTCTGCTCACGGTGCAGGGGGAAGTTGTCGCAGCTGACTGGCCCGTACCGCAACTGCGCTGCAGTGTTCCACAAGTAAGTGTGTCACACTGACTACCTTTTAAGTACCAGATGGGTTGTTTCAGATAATAGTTGCTTGTATTACGGTCTCACTCGCCCCGTGACATTGAAAGACACTAGCTCACTGTTGTAATTAGCGATTGTTTCACTAATGTACATTCCTGAGGTATAACCTACTTCTTTTGGTAATTTTTGAATTCTAGCGCTTTGTAACTGTCTGTGGCCATCCATCTAATCACATAAATGTTCTTGCTATATAAAAATGTACACAAATAAAACTTGTATTCCCTCCTTCTTCCCCCTCACCCCCGTACCAAACCCTCCATTTCTGAGACGTCAGCCCATCTCCTGTCAATGAGGCGCTATCCATCTGTTAGAGTGCACGCTAGAGTACCGCAGGGAAAGCCAGCAACCTTTCAACATCTCAGCAGTGTTCTGACTGCAGAGCAGCGGGGTATTTCCACACATTTACACCTGAATCATTGCACAGGGAGCAAGGGCCTCGAAGCACTGCTGGTTTTGTTTAACGTCCTCATCAAGAGCTCTTTTGTCTGTCAGCGCGAGCGAGGAAGTGGCCCGTGTGAAGCCCCTTGAATTTAACCGGTAATGCGCCTCTTTGCCGTTTCCGGAAACACTGCCCAGAAACACAAAGTATCGAATAAGTAGCACTGCTGAATGTGACTCTGCAAAGATGAATGGTTAGTCCACTTGGGAAAACACGTGACGATTTCCAATGTCTGGATCACACTAAGCATTCCACCCCCCACTTAGTGTAGGTCCAGGTGGGAAGTGCATACACAAATGCGGGCCAGCTAAGAAGAAGCCAACCTGGGGTTGCTTGTACTTTCCTTCAGATGAGATGTCCTTGAGCAGGTCTGCCAGAGCCGCCTCTATTGGGTTTGGGCCAAAAATGGAAGTTCCAGAACCATCAGGGGTATGGTGTTGGGTATGTCAGATATCTGAAGTGAGGTACCATTGGCTCTGAGAGACATACTGACCCCCATTTGGGACCCTTTCCAAATTTCGCACACTATTGTTGTTTTTGTTGCTTGTTATGGCAGAGTTTACCGTAACATGGTCATAAGTTTCAAAGTGCTGCGCCATCGGGAACTAGCCCATCGGTCCCAGCCATCACGCTGAAACATCTATGACTGAATGCCAGCATTTCTAGGGTTGCCGCTGCAGGTACAAAAGGATTAATTTCCTATTGATCAAGTCACTTACCCTTCTCCCATCCTCTTTCTGCACCAGAAGCAGCGGTGACAGGATATGTAAACACGCAGTGGTTCTTATTTGCATGAGGTGTAAGAGGGCAGGTGTAGAGTTGGCAGGGGCCGTGCCCTAGCGGTATTGATTCACAGGATTTGGAGCCAGCCCAAGACTGCACAAAAACGCAGTAAAAAGCTTCTTTTGTCTCCTTCACTTTTTTGGGCGCCATCTACCATTATCTGCCCAGTTTAAGCGCGCAAATCCTAGTTGAGTATGCACGACTCCCCCACCACCCATCTCGGCAGGGACAGGATCACTGAGACAATGTGATGGCTTTCTTTAGCAGGACAGTGAAGAGATGCAGAATCTTAGTGGGTGCTAAAACGCTGCTTACGAAACCCATTAAGAATCTGCCGATGTCTGAATGTGGTAAAAATAGCCCTTTTCGCGCCTACTTGAAGGCGCCACATTTATTCCGTATTACAAGGTAGCCATCACCGAAATCCCCTCCACGTCCCTGCTTAAATTGGTGGAGGGGGCATGATTTCTACTCTCAGCTCTACCAGGCCCACCCAACTAAGAGAGCTTTGTTTTAGCACAAGGATAGCTGTTCATTTCTACCTTCAAGCAAACACCCTCCTGATCAGGGAGGTCGAGATGTGTTACTAACCTAGTGTTGCACATCTGCTGTTTCACTGCTGTAGCCAGGAGCCCACCCTTTTGTGCTTGGCATTTGGTGCGCCTAACAGCGCTGCACCAGTGTTGTCACCCAATCATATATCCAAGTTTCGAGTTTGCTTATATGTTACATTTCAGTATTTTCAGTCCACTTAAGTGGCAACGTTTTAGTGCTTTGTGTGTGACACTCTCAGCGACTAGCACACAAAATAAAAAAGCATTTGCAATGCAATAGGTCTCGCATTTACGTGAGTTTAAGCTATTGGCATTGTAAATGACAATGCCTTTTATTTATGTTTTAAAAACGAAAACAAAAATAAAAGGCATTGTTATTTGCAATGTCAATAGCTCAAACTCGCCCAAATGCGAGACCTATTGCATTGCAAATGCTTGTTATGATATGAAATGATAGCCTGTGATCAAAATTACTTTCCAAAACTTCTTTTGCTACAATACCCTTTTCCAAAACATATTTTATAATAACCTCGACCTACATCAATATGCATTCTATAGCACAAAATACAAACTACTGCAAAAAGTATTTTTCTAATTGGACAGTGCAGTTTCACATGTCTGATTTATTAACTATGCATAAAGTATTTTTAAGAATCTATAATATTTCTTTTCAATTTGAAAAGCGGATAGTGAATAAAGAGAATTTAGAACAGCAAAATTATTCTAGAATGTAAATAAGTTTAAAATAGGTTGCACTGAAATTAAATGCTATAGAAATGATGTGTTGGTGGTCAAATAAAGGTTTGGAGATACTAGGGCTAACACCATCTGTAAAGCTAATGTAGAGAGATTATAGGGTGCGTATCCATATGTAAGAGAAATCATATTTTTTTTAATTCTGATTTAGTACAACAAGAAAATGATTCATAAAATATGTTAACAGGATGAGAAGGAATTTAAAATTTATAAAAATACATTGGTTTAGTCAAAATAATAGAATGTGTAGAATAAAATTGTTATGGAGAAGAAAGTTTTGCAAAAGATGTTAAGAAAAACTATTTTGTTGAAGGAGCAATTTCATGTAACACAAATGCTGGATTTGGGGTGCATCCGAGTATCCTGAAACTTTGTATGCATGCACATGTGCCAAATCAAAGTCTTACCAATCAGACACATAGTAATAGTGAGGCCTAAGCACTTGGAGGTACTTGTAACACAGTACTGGAGTTGATTCCCAATAGACTGCAAAATTCATATTGTATAAAACACTTGTATTGGGCTAAGGACACATTTAGATGGTGGTGAGTTAAGGAGTGAGGGTCGTCTTAGTACTCCCACCTAGTGTTTGATCCGTGCATAAATGCTGCAAGCAGCCTTTGGGGTGGCCAGTTGTAGGGACTGAGTTTTTGTTAGATGAGAGATGGGTTTTTATAGAAATTATCTTCATTTGTCAGCTATTTTGCCCCTCTCATACTGTGTTTCTGTTGCCACAGTCTCTTAAAACGACCTTGGGGCTACTACTAAATAATACAGGTGATGCCAGGGTCGGATTGGTAAGGTGGGCACTCGGAAAATGGCTGAAGGACCGGTAGCCGAGTTCTAGCTGTGGGCTGCTTTTTTGGGCAGCCTGGGGGCTGTCTGTGCTGTTAGGATGCCGCCAGCGGCCCAGTGGGTGTCTGAGTGGCCTTTCTAGAGGCAGATGGACTGAGGTGTCCCACCCTTTCTCTAGCTGAGCCGGCCCATTAATGTATGCTGATTTAGTGGGGGCAGGGGGCCTGAGCGCAAGTGGTCTCACTTGCCTTCATGTGTGGCTCAGCAGTGTGAACTAATCTCTGCATTTTTTTTATCTAAATGAAGTTAATAACATATGCCCCGCCCCCTTTCTTTACAGAAAACTTTGCTGAAGCAGTGTTTTGCGGAAAGGCAATACGCAAATGTGGGCCACTTTTTTCTTGGTGTCCCCGGGCCGATTTTTCATCCCAATCCAACCCTGGGTGATGCATCAGTTTACTAAGATATCTAGACTTTATACCAGGTTGGTAGAATCTGGGGCTTGCAAGTGCAGTCGAGACAGCATATGAACGAGTAAAGTAGTGAGTGCCTTATGTGGTTGTTTAGTATGTATGCACTCCCTTATATGCAATCCGGCCTAATTCACTAACATTTAGCTGTTAGTGGGTGTGAGTTACTCACCGAGTACTCCTGACTTACTTATAAATTCTGAGAACTCCTGGCTTACTTCTGGAATTTAGTGGTGAGGCAGTAGTACTTCAAGTGTATGTCGCATCAAATTCTTGGAGAATCGAGCCCGCCATGGTTAAACATGTCCATAGGTAGAACCATGGGTAGGTGGATTGAACCTTAAGCACTGAGAAATGTGGTGGTCTTCAGGTCACAAGTTTAAATTTCAGCAAGCCGACTCGGCCTTCTATCCTTCTTAGGCGGGTAAATTAAGTAGCATTAATTTGAGTTATAGTAACATCTAATGTACAGCTCTTATATACGGTACAAGTGTTTTGTGAAGCGCTACATAAAAATACGAGTTATTCCAAAGTTTATTTCAAACTGGACATTTTAACGAACTGAAGAGGCATGTGTGTGTGTTGTAATGAATAAATACCATAAATTTGTTCATCATGTCCAGACTTTGAAGGAATCCTGAAACACCCCTTTTCACAGGGTACGGAACTCCGGTTGATTGCTTTATCTTCTTCAGAAAGAAAGGTTAACACCGTGAAACTCTTTCACACTAGTATTGTTTACAAAGCATTTATCTCTTTACTGGGGACGTGTGTCACCAAGTGGTTACAGTTTTAAAGTCCAATACAGGAAAAGGAGATTAATAAAGATTATACATTTTCTTATTCCTTGACCTGTTCAGAATTCCAGTCATTAAGTGAAAAAAACCTGGGAACGAGAGCTTAACGTGCAGATTGAGTCCTGTGCTCCCATTGGCCAGAGGACGCTCCTAGCAGTTCACTGCCTATGTAAACAAACTACCACAAGATCGTCTTTCCTTTGTTTGGCGCCTTTACGGTTATTAATACACACTGTGACCTTCGCAGACATCCATTACCATCGCAATAAGGATCGGCCAGTCATTAGTGCCCGGAGTAAATCCCACAGCTCTGGTTCAGCTGATAATGGATAAAGGCCCCGCGCGCAGCCGAAAATATAAATAAATAATGAACCCCTGCATCTGTCAGCATCACTTGGGTACACCGTGTACCAGGGCGAAACACCACACTGGGGCGACCTAGACTGGGAAAGCAAGGATATCCGCAGGTGTGTGCAAAATCCATCGTCCCCTCAAGTCCTCCTTATGAGATTCTGTTGTGGTGCTGCTGCACCCGGAAGTCCTGGAATTTACCGAAGGGATGGGAATTCCAATGGAAGCCTGTCAGTTCTTACTTAGCATAGCCTGCCAGGTTTTCACCGGTGAAATGTGTACTTCGAAATTCCTGGTGGGTATGTGTGTGTTTTTTCATCGCGTATTTGGTAATCACTGTTCATATGGAAGCTCCAGTTTCTACCTGAATTGGGGTTACTGAGAAATCTGCAAAAAGGCCTTGATCTTCCTTTTTAGGTCTCGCCTGGCGTAGGCTGCGCTCATGCGCAGTCTCGCTGGCGAGATTTAATGAGATGTGGTTATTTTCTGTAAGGGGTATTAAGCCCCGCCCCTCTTTTCCATTGGCTGGCGTCACCGTTTATGCTAAACGGTGGCCAGCCATTGGAAAAGAGGTGTCCGTTTCGTATTTGCTTGGCTTTCTGTGCCGTCCCATTCGGACGGCCTCGCCTGCTTTGCGTTCGTCGCAAAACGTTTCTTATCTTTATGGGGCCAAACACATGGCCCCATAAAGACAAGAAACCATTTGGCAGGCGAGGCCGGCAGAAAAAGCCGAGCAAATACGTCAGGGCGTAATGGCATCCGCTTGGCTTCTAGGCGTGGTGTTTACTGGGGGCTGGAGTCCCCTCTGGCAGCGGGAGGCAGCTGGCGGCAGAATGAAGCAAGTTGCGGGCTCCAATAAGCACATAAATCACACCAACAAAGAGCTGTTCCTTGTACTGGGGGCCAGGGATACAATCCCTTTCATGGATTACTTAAGCGAGGCAGGTTTTGAGGGCTGGATTACTGGGGTACAATCTTTAGCCTGAGTCTCGCAGAGCACATCTACCCTGATCTCCTGACAGGTATCGTAAGAGCCACTAAACAATCAGATCGTGTCTTGTCCGAGTTCAGACTCCAATATCCATGGTCTCTACAGAATCACTCCCCGTGTAATCTCAACAATGGTGTCACTATTTAAAGCAAGCCCCAAGGCGATGTCACCGGTAGAGGTTTGCCCCCGTGATCTTTTTACTGCAGGGGTATGTGAAACGGCCCCCTCTGCTGTTGTCAGGGAGTAGAGAAACAAAGTGTGCCCCCGTAATGTCACAGGTGCCCCGGCCACAACCAATCTCGGACCAGGTGCGGTTACTACTAGAAAACCCCTTCCCGGTTACTACAAGACGGTAATAGGGCTTCGGGACGCGTTGAAACTCCGCCACCGCCTCTGCTGTTAGTGTCTCCCAAGGGCACCTCCACGCTCCGAGGCTCTCTTCCCCCCCCTTCCCCGCAGGAGCCAACACCACTCCCACCGTCGACGTGAAAAAGGAGGGCCGTTCCGCCCCCCAACCTCCGGCTTCTGTTTCGCAGTTACCAGGGCCTCGGAGGCCTCCTTGGTAGTAACAGGACTCCCGGTCCAGGGGAAAACACTGCTTCGCAGTTCCCTCTGGCGGCACTGTGTGGGTGAAGGCGCAGTTCCTCAGGGAAGGGGAGAGCACTCCTCACTCTCCCGCTGCTGACGACCTGCTGGGCGAAATTTTAAAGTTGTTTACACCAAGCAGTAAAGCGAAGCGGCAAGTCTGTGTGCCCCAGAGTACAGGGGGAGATTAATAGCTGAGATGCGGCGAAACGTCTTTTTAGCAGGAAATATTTTCCGCACTATATTCATCAGACTGACTTATGCATTTTTTTCTCAGCTTCTTGTGCGGGGCCCATGTTGCCAACACAAAGCACAATATAAAAACGTTAGTTATTGCATTTACGAAATGAAGGTTTCTGAGCTAACATTGAAAAAAGTTTAGAGGCAATAAGAGGACTAAAGTAGCATCTGCTCACACCAGGTACCATCCTGGGCTGGTTCTGGGAAAGGGGAAATTTGCTTTTCCTCTCCTAAAAATAAACAAGCATTTGCAATGCAATAGGTCTCGCATTTACGCGAGTTTGAACTATTGACTTTGCAAATGACAATGCCTTTTATTTATCTTTTAAAAACAAAAATAAAAGGCATTGCCATTTGCAATGTTAATAGCTCAAACTCTTGTAAATGTGAGACCTATTGCATTTTTAATGCTTGTTTTTTTTTGCTGTGACTTGTCAATGTCAGAACACTTAGAACGCTGATGTCTTAAGAGAAACTCTTCTGTCTATTTTTCAGTCGGCGAATTTACAGAAGCAAAATTCATTATATCCGCATTGTCTTCACTCTTAGGGCAAGGATTACGTATATCAATACAGACACACTATGGTACCTTACACGAGAAAGTAATGTGTTCTATAAAGAGTGAAGATAGAAAGCCATACTTGGGGAATAAATCTAGTTTTTAATATGTTAAAGTTGCAGAAAAGAAAACCAGCATTGGCATAGCCAATAGGTCTCGCCTTGGGGACCTTATAAGTGTTTAGCCATGCAATGGTTTATGTTGTTGCACCAAGGATATTGTGCTGCATAACTAAATACTTATAAGGTCCCAAAAGCGAGACCTATTGGCTATGCCAATGCTTGTTTAACGACATATCAGCTGCTAAGATAGACACTCTAGTAACTCCCAAGGAATGGCTGATCCACTTTGAACATATTTTTAACCCCAAAAAAGAGGACCCCACGACTGATGATAATAGTAACTTTATTTTAGTGGATACTGTCAAGATAGCACCCATCGCCCTAGACTAAATTAAAACTGCCCTAAACAAAAGCGCAAATGGTAAAGCTGCAGGACCAGACGGGGTTCCTATCGATATTTTTAAGTCTAGTATTGATTTTTGGTCCCTAATTTTAGTAAGCTTTTTAAATGCTACAATAGGAGGGGTGTTACCTGCAACTTGGGTGGAAAGCATTATTGTCCCTATTTTTAAAAAAAAGGTGATAGAGGGAACGCAAAATGCTACAGATATATATCCCTACCCAATTCAACATCGAAATTGATGGGCAGAATCATGCTAGAAAGATTAGAAAGCTGGGTTAATGAGGAGAATAATCTAATTGACGCCCAGTATGGATTCAGATGGGTATAGGGACGGTAGAGCAGTGCGTTGACCTCGAGTTATTGATAGGGATATATACCCTTGCCAAAGAAGGTCAACTACATCTTTGTTTTGTTGACCTCACTAGCGCATTTGATCTAGTTAATCATGTAAAATGATGGCAATCGTTGCAAGGGATGGGTGCATCGCACAATATTATAATTTAATTATCACAAGTATATGCCCTTCTGACTTCAAGAGTCCGATACGGGCCAAAAGGTGAATGCACTTCCCATTTTAGAGTTACCTGTGAGATCAGACAAGGTTGCGTCCTTGCACCTCTTTTATTTTTTCCTAATATTAACAATGTTGACCTATCTTTGCCGAATTTTAATGCTGACGCCCCTAGAGTTGGTACACGTGTAAAGCCAGTACTCTTATATGTAGACAATGCAGTTATATTATCAAGGACTGCAAGGGCTTCAATGTTTAATTGAAAACTTCACGCAATTTATGATTGGAAAAGATTTAAAACTGAATCTTAGTAAACCTTTTGTCACGACTTGTGGGAAAAGTAAAATAAAGAGTAGGGACCATGATGTAGAAGGCTTACATATTGAAAGAATAACATTTTCATATTTAGGACGCCTCTTTAATAGGAATGGAACTTGGGGTGCACATATCGACCTATGCAAGTTAAAATGGATACGATCGAGTGAGGGTATTTTTTAGATTTTCAAAATAAATTGGTAACAAGCCAGTACAGGAAATCCTTACACTATATAGGAGTAAGTGTATCACAGGTACATGTTATGGAGCAGCACTATGGGGAAGGGCAAATACTTCTTTGCTGCAAATTCATGAAAATAAATTCCTAAGGAGGTTCTTAGCAATTCATAACTCAACTGCTTCATATCTAGTTCATAAGGAGCTATGTGTACCTTATATTAGCGATTACATTAGTACGGCAGCCCTGACGCTTTGGCACGGGATTTGGAGTAAGGTGGAGAGTAAATTCACTAAGGAAAGAATAATGGATTGCCTTGCCCTTGGTTACTGTAAAAAATATCCCTTGGCTACAGTATATTTATAATCTTTTAGTAGAGTGTAAGTTGTACATTGACTTTTACGACCCACAGCTCATCCAGGATTACATTAAAGGGGACCTAAAAATAAGGTTAGCAAATTCAAGGGAATTTGCAAGAGATGTAGGAGTAAGCTCAAAATCGAGTGTTGGATCATTCTGTGAAGGCCTGCATTTGTCGGGTTTCCAATCATACCTCATCTCAATGAGAAATGTGCAACACAAATTTTATTTAACAAGGTTAAGGATGGGTACCTTAGATTACCAGATTGCATGCCCCAGAATGGGCAAGTGGAGTTATAATCTTCCAAACTTCCCTTGTGATGGAAAGTCTTCACAGACCACATTGCACTTTATACTTTTTTGTAATTTTTATCGGGACATCGGGAAATTTGTTTTACAACCTTTATTTATTGCTAACAAATTGTATTTTTTATAAATCCGCTTTTAATTATATCTGTGTTACAACAAACAAATGATGGACGGAATGCTGACAATGCATACATTCTCCCCCAGTCAAGAGATCTGGGTTAAATCCATCGTTCTTTTGCCCACTACACCACCCCAGTTCAGACATGGCCATATGCAAATCAGTCTTGACCCTGTGCCTCATGGGAACAGTCCAGCCCGAACTGCCAAGCCATGTCTTCCCTGGACCGGAATCAAGCATCCTAGGACCGGTTTCTGGCTATCAGCCGTCATCAGCCAGGATAGCTTGACTCCAGTGGCGTAGTGAGCACGGGTCCCACGTCTGGGAATACCCATCCCACTTAGGGCGAAAAGCGTTACAACAAACAAATGATGGACGGAATGCTGACAATGCATACATTCTCCCCCAGTCAAGAGATCTGGGTTAAATCCATCGTTCTTTTGCCCACTACACCACCCCAGTTCAGACATGGCCATATGCAAATCAGTCTTGACCCTGTGCCTCATGGGAACAGTCCAGCCCGAACTGCCAAGCCATGTCTTCCCTGGACCGGAATCAAGCATCCTAGGACCGGTTTCTGGCTATCAGCCGTCATCAGCCAGGATAGCTTGACTCCAGTGGCGTAGTGAGCACGGGTCCCACGTCTGGGAATACCCATCCCACTTAGGGCGAAAAGCGTTACAACAAACAAATGATGGACGGAATGCTGACAATGCATACATTCTCCCCCAGTCAAGAGATCTGGGTTAAATCCATCGTTCTTTTGCCCACTACACCACCCCAGTTCAGACATGGCCATATGCAAATCAGTCTTGACCCTGTGCCTCATGGGAACAGTCCAGCCCGAACTGCCAAGCCATGTCTTCCCTGGACCGGAATCAAGCATCCTAGGACCGGTTTCTGGCTATCAGCCGTCATCAGCCAGGATAGCTTGACTCCAGTGGCGTAGTGAGCACGGGTCCCACGTCTGGGAATACCCATCCCACTTAGGGCGAAAAGCGTTACAACAAACAAATGATGGACGGAATGCTGACAATGCATACATTCTCCCCCAGTCAAGAGATCTGGGTTAAATCCATCGTTCTTTTGCCCACTACACCACCCCAGTTCAGACATGGCCATATGCAAATCAGTCTTGACCCTGTGCCTCATGGGAACAGTCCAGCCCGAACTGCCAAGCCATGTCTTCCCTGGACCGGAATCAAGCATCCTAGGACCGGTTTCTGGCTATCAGCCGTCATCAGCCAGGATAGCTTGACTCCAGTGGCGTAGTGAGCACGGGTCCCACGTCTGGGAATACCCATCCCACTTAGGGCGAAAAGCGTTACAACAAACAAATGATGGACGGAATGCTGACAATGCATACATTCTCCCCCAGTCAAGAGATCTGGGTTAAATCCATCGTTCTTTTGCCCACTACACCACCCCAGTTCAGACATGGCCATATGCAAATCAGTCTTGACCCTGTGCCTCATGGGAACAGTCCAGCCCGAACTGCCAAGCCATGTCTTCCCTGGACCGGAATCAAGCATCCTAGGACCGGTTTCTGGCTATCAGCCGTCATCAGCCAGGATAGCTTGACTCCAGTGGCGTAGTGAGCACGGGTCCCACGTCTGGGAATACCCATCCCACTTAGGGCGAAAAGCGTTACAACAAACAAATGATGGACGGAATGCTGACAATGCATACATTCTCCCCCAGTCAAGAGATCTGGGTTAAATCCATCGTTCTTTTGCCCACTACACCACCCCAGTTCAGACATGGCCATATGCAAATCAGTCTTGACCCTGTGCCTCATGGGAACAGTCCAGCCCGAACTGCCAAGCCATGTCTTCCCTGGACCGGAATCAAGCATCCTAGGACCGGTTTCTGGCTATCAGCCGTCATCAGCCAGGATAGCTTGACTCCAGTGGCGTAGTGAGCACGGGTCCCACGTCTGGGAATACCCATCCCACTTAGGGCGAAAAGCGTTACAACAAACAAATGATGGACGGAATGCTGACAATGCATACATTCTCCCCCAGTCAAGAGATCTGGGTTAAATCCATCGTTCTTTTGCCCACTACACCACCCCAGTTCAGACATGGCCATATGCAAATCAGTCTTGACCCTGTGCCTCATGGGAACAGTCCAGCCCGAACTGCCAAGCCATGTCTTCCCTGGACCGGAATCAAGCATCCTAGGACCGGTTTCTGGCTATCAGCCGTCATCAGCCAGGATAGCTTGACTCCAGTGGCGTAGTGAGCACGGGTCCCACGTCTGGGAATACCCATCCCACTTAGGGCGAAAAGCGTTACAACAAACAAATGATGGACGGAATGCTGACAATGCATACATTCTCCCCCAGTCAAGAGATCTGGGTTAAATCCATCGTTCTTTTGCCCACTACACCACCCCAGTTCAGACATGGCCATATGCAAATCAGTCTTGACCCTGTGCCTCATGGGAACAGTCCAGCCCGAACTGCCAAGCCATGTCTTCCCTGGACCGGAATCAAGCATCCTAGGACCGGTTTCTGGCTATCAGCCGTCATCAGCCAGGATAGCTTGACTCCAGTGGCGTAGTGAGCACGGGTCCCACGTCTGGGAATACCCATCCCACTTAGGGCGAAAAGCGTTACAACAAACAAATGATGGACGGAATGCTGACAATGCATACATTCTCCCCCAGTCAAGAGATCTGGGTTAAATCCATCGTTCTTTTGCCCACTACACCACCTCAGTTCAGACATGGCCATATGCAAATCAGTCTTGACCCTGTGCCTCATGGGAACAGTCCAGCCCGAACTGCCAAGCCATGTCTTCCCTGGACCGGAATCAAGCATCCTAGGACCGGTTTCTGGCTATCAGCCGTCATCAGCCAGGATAGCTTGACTCCAGTGGCGTAGTGAGCACGGGTCCCACGTCTGGGAATACCCATCCCACTTAGGGCGAAAAGCGTTACAACAAACAAATGATGGACGGAATGCTGACAATGCATACATTCTCCCCCAGTCAAGAGATCTGGGTTAAATCCATCGTTCTTTTGCCCACTACACCACCCCAGTTCAGACATGGCCATATGCAAATCAGTCTTGACCCTGTGCCTCATGGGAACAGTCCAGCCCGAACTGCCAAGCCATGTCTTCCCTGGACCGGAATCAAGCATCCTAGGACCGGTTTCTGGCTATCAGCCGTCATCAGCCAGGATAGCTTGACTCCAGTGGCGTAGTGAGCACGGGTCCCACGTCTGGGAATACCCATCCCACTTAGGGCGAAAAGCGTTACAACAAACAAATGATGGACGGAATGCTGACAATGCATACATTCTCCCCCAGTCAAGAGATCTGGGTTAAATCCATCGTTCTTTTGCCCACTACACCACCCCAGTTCAGACATGGCCATATGCAAATCAGTCTTGACCCTGTGCCTCATGGGAACAGTCCAGCCCGAACTGCCAAGCCATGTCTTCCCTGGACCGGAATCAAGCATCCTAGGACCGGTTTCTGGCTATCAGCCGTCATCAGCCAGGATAGCTTGACTCCAATGGCGTAGTGAGCACGGGTCCCACGTCTGGGAATACCCATCCCACTTAGGGCGAAAAGCGTTACAACAAACAAATGATGGACGGAATGCTGACAATGCATACATTCTCCCCCAGTCAAGAGATCTGGGTTAAATCCATCGTTCTTTTGCCCACTACACCACCCCAGTTCAGACATGGCCATATGCAAATCAGTCTTGACCCTGTGCCTCATGGGAACAGTCCAGCCCGAACTGCCAAGCCATGTCTTCCCTGGACCGGAATCAAGCATCCTAGGACCGGTTTCTGGCTATCAGCCGTCATCAGCCAGGATAGCTTGACTCCAGTGGCGTAGTGAGCACGGGTCCCACGTCTGGGAATACCCATCCCACTTAGGGCGAAAAGCGTTACAACAAACAAATGATGGACGGAATGCTGACAATGCATACATTCTCCCCCAGTCAAGAGATCTGGGTTAAATCCATCGTTCTTTTGCCCACTACACCACCCCAGTTCAGACATGGCCATATGCAAATCAGTCTTGACCCTGTGCCTCATGGGAACAGTCCAGCCCGAACTGCCAAGCCATGTCTTCCCTGGACCGGAATCAAGCATCCTAGGACCGGTTTCTGGCTATCAGCCGTCATCAGCCAGGATAGCTTGACTCCAGTGGCGTAGTGAGCACGGGTCCCACGTCTGGGAATACCCATCCCACTTAGGGCGAAAAGCGTTACAACAAACAAATGATGGACGGAATGCTGACAATGCATACATTCTCCCCCAGTCAAGAGATCTGGGTTAAATCCATCGTTCTTTTGCCCACTACACCACCCCAGTTCAGACATGGCCATATGCAAATCAGTCTTGACCCTGTGCCTCATGGGAACAGTCCAGCCCGAACTGCCAAGCCATGTCTTCCCTGGACCGGAATCAAGCATCCTAGGACCGGTTTCTGGCTATCAGCCGTCATCAGCCAGGATAGCTTGACTCCAGTGGCGTAGTGAGCACGGGTCCCACGTCTGGGAATACCCATCCCACTTAGGGCGAAAAGCGTTACAACAAACAAATGATGGACGGAATGCTGACAATGCATACATTCTCCCCCAGTCAAGAGATCTGGGTTAAATCCATCGTTCTTTTGCCCACTACACCACCCCAGTTCAGACATGGCCATATGCAAATCAGTCTTGACCCTGTGCCTCATGGGAACAGTCCAGCCCGAACTGCCAAGCCATGTCTTCCCTGGACCGGAATCAAGCATCCTAGGACCGGTTTCTGGCTATCAGCCGTCATCAGCCAGGATAGCTTGACTCCAGTGGCGTAGTGAGCACGGGTCCCACGTCTGGGAATACCCATCCCACTTAGGGCGAAAAGCGTTACAACAAACAAATGATGGACGGAATGCTGACAATGCATACATTCTCCACCAGTCAAGAGATCTGGGTTAAATCCATCGTTCTTTTGCCCACTACACCACCCCAGTTCAGACATGGCCATATGCAAATCAGTCTTGACCCTGTGCCTCATGGGAACAGTCCAGCCCGAACTGCCAAGCCATGTCTTCCCTGGACCGGAATCAAGCATCCTAGGACCGGTTTCTGGCTATCAGCCGTCATCAGCCAGGATAGCTTGACTCCAGTGGCGTAGTGAGCACGGGTCCCACGTCTGGGAATACCCATCCCACTTAGGGCGAAAAGCGTTACAACAAACAAATGATGGACGGAATGCTGACAATGCATACATTCTCCCCCAGTCAAGAGATCTGGGTTAAATCCATCGTTCTTTTGCCCACTACACCACCCCAGTTCAGACATGGCCATATGCAAATCAGTCTTGACCCTGTGCCTCATGGGAACAGTCCAGCCCGAACTGCCAAGCCATGTCTTCCCTGGACCGGAATCAAGCATCCTAGGACCGGTTTCTGGCTATCAGCCGTCATCAGCCAGGATAGCTTGACTCCAGTGGCGTAGTGAGCACGGGTCCCACGTCTGGGAATACCCATCCCACTTAGGGCGAAAAGCGTTACAACAAACAAATGATGGACGGAATGCTGACAATGCATACATTCTCCCCCAGTCAAGAGATCTGGGTTAAATCCATCGTTCTTTTGCCCACTACACCACCCCAGTTCAGACATGGCCATATGCAAATCAGTCTTGACCCTGTGCCTCATGGGAACAGTCCAGCCCGAACTGCCAAGCCATGTCTTCCCTGGACCGGAATCAAGCATCCTAGGACCGGTTTCTGGCTATCAGCCGTCATCAGCCAGGATAGCTTGACTCCAGTGGCGTAGTGAGCACGGGTCCCACGTCTGGGAATACCCATCCCACTTAGGGCGAAAAGCGTTACAACAAACAAATGATGGACGGAATGCTGACAATGCATACATTCTCCCCCAGTCAAGAGATCTGGGTTAAATCCATCGTTCTTTTGCCCACTACACCACCCCAGTTCAGACATGGCCATATGCAAATCAGTCTTGACCCTGTGCCTCATGGGAACAGTCCAGCCCGAACTGCCAAGCCATGTCTTCCCTGGACCGGAATCAAGCATCCTAGGACCGGTTTCTGGCTATCAGCCGTCATCAGCCAGGATAGCTTGACTCCAGTGGCGTAGTGAGCACGGGTCCCACGTCTGGGAATACCCATCCCACTTAGGGCGAAAAGCGGTACAACAAACAAATGATGGACGGAATGCTGACAATGCATACATTCTCCCCCAGTCAAGAGATCTGGGTTAAATCCATCGTTCTTTTGCCCACTACACCACCCCAGTTCAGACATGGCCATATGCAAATCAGTCTTGACCCTGTGCCTCATGGGAACAGTCCAGCCCGAACTGCCAAGCCATGTCTTCCCTGGACCGGAATCAAGCATCCTAGGACCGGTTTCTGGCTATCAGCCGTCATCAGCCAGGATAGCTTGACTCCAGTGGCGTAGTGAGCACGGGTCCCACGTCTGGGAATACCCATCCCACTTAGGGCGAAAAGCGTTACAACAAACAAATGATGGACGGAATGCTGACAATGCATACATTCTCCCCCAGTCAAGAGATCTGGGTTAAATCCATCGTTCTTTTGCCCACTACACCACCCCAGTTCAGACATGGCCATATGCAAATCAGTCTTGACCCTGTGCCTCATGGGAACAGTCCAGCCCGAACTGCCAAGCCATGTCTTCCCTGGACCGGAATCAAGCATCCTAGGACCGGTTTCTGGCTATCAGCCGTCATCAGCCAGGATAGCTTGACTCCAGTGGCGTAGTGAGCACGGGTCCCACGTCTGGGAATACCCATCCCACTTAGGGCGAAAAGCGTTACAACAAACAAATGATGGACGGAATGCTGACAATGCATACATTCTCCCCCAGTCAAGAGATCTGGGTTAAATCCATCGTTCTTCGCTGAAAGCCCGAAACCGGTCCTAGGATGCTTGTTTCCAGTCCAGGGAGGACCTGGCTTGGCAGTTCGGGCTGGACTGTGCCCATGGGGCACAGGGTCAAGACTGATTTGCATATGGCTGGGTTCAAACTGGAATGGCATGGTGAGCAAAAAAACGATGGATTTAGGCCCAGATCTCTGTACTGGGGTGAATGTATGACATTGTTCTGCATTCTGTCCATCAATTGTTGTTTTTGCATTTGTCACCCCAAGTGGGAAGGGTATGCTCAGACGTGAGTCCCGTGCTCTCCATGCCACTGGAATCAAGCTATCCTGGCTGACGAGGGCTGAAAGCCCGAAACCGGTCCTAGGATGCTTGTTTCCAGTCCAGGGAGGACCTGGCTTGGCAGTTCGGGCTGGACTGTGCCCATGGGGCACAGGGTCAAGACTGATTTGCATATGGCTGGGTTCAAACTGGAATGGCATGGTGAGCAAAAAAACGATGGATTTAGGCCCAGATCTCTGTACTGGGGTGAATGTATGACATTGTTCTGCATTCTGTCCATCAATTGTTGTTTTTGCATTTGTCACCCCAAGTGGGAAGGGTATGCTCAGACGTGAGTCCCGTGCTCTCCATGCCACTGGAATCAAGCTATCCTGGCTGACGAGGGCTGAAAGCCCGAAACCGGTCCTAGGATGCTTGTTTCCAGTCCAGGGAGGACCTGGCTTGGCAGTTCGGGCTGGACTGTGCCCATGGGGCACAGGGTCAAGACTGATTTGCATATGGCTGGGTTCAAACTGGAATGGCATGGTGAGCAAAAAAACGATGGATTTAGGCCCAGATCTCTGTACTGGGGTGAATGTATGACATTGTTCTGCATTCTGTCCATCAATTGTTGTTTTTGCATTTGTCACCCCAAGTGGGAAGGGTATGCTCAGACGTGAGTCCCGTGCTCTCCATGCCACTGGAATCAAGCTATCCTGGCTGACGAGGGCTGAAAGCCCGAAACCGGTCCTAGGATGCTTGTTTCCAGTCCAGGGAGGACCTGGCTTGGCAGTTCGGGCTGGACTGTGCCCATGGGGCACAGGGTCAAGACTGATTTGCATATGGCTGGGTTCAAACTGGAATGGCATGGTGAGCAAAAAAACGATGGATTTAGGCCCAGATCTCTGTACTGGGGTGAATGTATGACATTGTTCTGCATTCTGTCCATCAATTGTTGTTTTTGCATTTAATTATATCTGTAGCCTGGAAAACGAGAAAGTTTGCAATGCCGTAATTGTTTTTATACAAATGGCAATTGGAAAAAAAGGATAATTCTCATTTGGAAGCCTTGACATATGAAAATAACTAGATTCTTTAATATTTGGTTAAGGCTCTATATACTTATGCTGGAACATAGCCATTGCATCGTACTCTTGAGTCCTGCTCCCTAGAGCTTTGTTTACATAACTATTGTGATTAATAATTGAGAAACTTCTTACAATGAAGCACTATTATGCACTGCACTTTGTATTGTGACTGCGAGTTCAAGTTTACATAATTATTGTGTTTTTTTAAGCAGATAAATGTTCCTACTTTTTAGCCTGAGTACTATGCACTGAACTGCTTTTAACAAGTTTATATAATTATTGCGATTAATAATGGAGTTGTTGCAAGCACAGAAAACCTCAAGATGGAGTATTATTATGCACTGAATTGTTTTTAATCGGCTCAAATAATTATTGCGATTAATAATGGAGAAATTTTTTAGAATGCTTTTATGGTTGTATATTATATACCGAATAAAGCTGACTTGAATTGATTTAATAATTTTTGCAAGCCCATAGGTGTCTTAAAGACAAGAAGGGTATCAACTGCGAATAGGAGAGTGGCAATTTTTTGGTTTGCTAGAGAGGGAGCGTCCGCTGGGATGGCAGATAAAAATTCAACAACTTGGTTGATGTAAAGTGAAAACAAAGTTGGAGTCAGGACGCAACCCTGGCGAACCCCCGCTGTATTTTAATGGGATCGGTGATTTGTCCTTGGCTACCCCATCTTATCCTGGCAAAGTTCTCTTCGTGCAGCCTAATTAAAAGCGCCAGGATTCCCGGGAGCATGCCCTTCTCCCTAAGCACCCACCAAAGTTTGTCCCTGGGATCAAAGTCAAAAGCTGATTTTAAGTCTATGAACGCTATGTATAGGCTCCCCTTGCCCAGCAATACCACCTTCCAGTACAGCATGAGGAGGTGGAAGACCTGATCGATTGTACCAGTCCTCCCGCTTGGAGGAGAGAGAGAATATGATTCTCATCCATCCAGGCCTAGACCTTAGCTAACAGCGAGCGGCAGAAGACTTTTTGGACTCAATCGATCAGGCTGATTGGCCGATAATTAGAGAGGTTGGCCCTATCACCATTTTTAAAGATAGGGATCACTTCGGCACCCTTCCATGATTCCGGGATCCTCCCCCTGCCAGCAATGTCATTGGATAGTGTCGTTATATAAGTTGCCTATAAATGAAAGAAAAAGGGGACAAAAGAGGGAACAAACTATCTAAAGTGTCAAGAAAGAATTAAAGACTAAAAAGTAAAAACACTGAAGTTAAAAACTTTTCAAAGCTCTCAGACATTACTAACCTTTCATCTTCACTGTATTTCATAGTCTAAAAAGTGGTCTTCACTATAAAAAGGCATTTGTGCAGATTGTTTTAAATATTAGCAATGTTCCTTGACTGTAGGCTGGTGCACTGGCATTTTCCTGCAAAACAGGCATTACAGAGGCATCTGCTTTTGATTCATAATCATGCTATCCTTTTCTTTTCCAGACACTGCTGACTGCCATTTCTATGAGTGCCATAGCAACCAATGGAGTTGTGCCAGGTGAGCTGTGATTTCATACCCTTCTGTCCTTCTGTAAATGAGGAAGCCTGAAGTTGCTCATGGCCAAGTTACTCATCCATTAGCATGGTTTGATGGACCTGTGGTCCTCATATTTTATCCAGTTCTGTTTTTAGGTCTTGGCTAGCATGGCTGCGCACATGCGCAGCTCGCTCGGCGAGATTTCATGATTCTGAGGGAATTCTGTAAAGGGCTTCAAGCCCCGCCCCTCTTTCCCATTGGCTGGTGTCACCGTTTATGCTAAACTGTGGCCAGCCATTGGAAAAGAGCACTTTGTGACGTAGACTTTTCCATTTTTAAGACGGCCCACTTGGACGGGCTCGTCTGACTTCCTCCCGTTGCAAAAGGTTTCTTATCTTTATCGGGCCATGTGTTTCAAACGCATGGCCCCATAAAGACAAGCTCCGCTGCGTGTTTATTTTTGCATCTCGCTAAACCGTGGCTGCCTGGCGAGTGCGCACTCCAGCCATCATAACCCCTCTCCTCCACTACCCGACACCCCCGCGACCTCCCCCGTCTCAGAAAACGCAGCCGACGATAGTAAATTTTGCTGCTGCAAAACCGGGATCGCAGGCAGCTCTGCCAATGCACCTCACTCCACTGCGTATTGCTACAGTTATACCAATATTTCTCACACGGAATGTGGCTCTTCTTGCAACGTTCACTAGTGTTTTCTACTATTTATATAATGTGTAACGTAGAAAACAGAAATAGCTCAGCACACAACTCAAATTCATGTATTATAGACAGAAATATATGTCAAAGTCAATAAACAAACAGGTATGTAATATATCCCCAAAGATTCACGGTAAACTTCAGTATCTTGATGATTAATTTTTCTTTATTTAGTTGTTCAAGTTATTCTGATTTAAAAGTACAGCATACAATTCATGGGGGATATATCACAACCTGTTTGTTTATTGACTTTGACATATATTTCTGTCTATAATACATGAATTTGAGTTGTGTGCTGAGCTATTTCTCTTTTCTACATTTTTTGGGTGACACCAAATATTAGGGACGCATGAAGGTCACGTCCCTGGCTCTTTGCACCACATTTTTGTTTATTTACACTATTACACTAGCTTGATTGGTGCAGGTTTTCTAGTGCCCTGATCTCTCTGCTGTTTTGTATTACATAATGTGTAACGTAACTGGCGCTCATGTAAAGCTCTCTGCCTGGCGAGCGCTTGTTTCCCACAGTCCCCGGGCAGCGCACCGGGGGCCGGGGTCGGTTGAAAACTCTGCCCCAGGATCCCGCTGGGCTCACTGCTAGGAGCAGGGCGAGCCTGAAAATCCCAGCGCCCCCTCTGCGTGGACTGTAAACTGTGTGACGGGGGAGTTACAGGCCCGACCACCACCATGTACCTATCACCATGACGATTTGCGTGATATTCATTAAAAGGCGACTATGCATAGAATGAATCCACATGGAATGTATTTACACCGGTAGTGAAGCTCTGACGTGTCTGATGCCCTACCGTGCCTAATCCCGGCGCCCCCGCCGGTGGGTACTCTCCAAGAAGACACCCTTGTCATTTATTTATACAAACATGGGTAGCTATTGACGGGCACATTTAATATATACGCACACCAAGCCATTCAAAGGGGATTCGACAAAAATTCGACCAAACTATGCAAGAAACCCCCCTCAAGGTTAATAAAAAACACATCCACCCCCGGATGTGTAATACTTTTTATTTTACTCTCTGGAAAGGAGACAAACCTCACTTGAGAGTCACAGCGTGCTCCTGGCTGAGCCCAATGCTGTGTTACACCCACCAGTGCCCGCCGATTGCCTCACACCTCTGTGTTGTATTCCACCAGCTAGTGCGTATGCTATGACACTCTCTAGCCCATGTGCACTGTAACACCACCCCGTTAATATGTCATGCCACACTTGCCTTCGCACGGGTTATCTTGCCCCATCTAACGTGCCTTCCTCGATGTGTATGTTATAACGCTCAGCGCTATGCCATACATATTACAATCTGGGATCCATATCTTTGTCACAGTGCATATGCAACGTTACACTCCCCAGCACATATTTTATATTACAACTTTAGAGACTAGTTATGTTACACAACACTGCCCTGTGCATATTACACTCCAAGGCGCATATCGCAGAGCACGCGCTAGTGCCTGTGCTATCTCGCGCTCTCCAATGAATCAGTCATTGCGCACAATGTATTGCATATTATATTTCACGCCCCGCTTCATCTTATATCACACTTTTTGGTGCACAGTTTATACCATATACTACATCTAGTTTTCATTTTCAATCGTGCTCTCAGGACTATGTTCTATATAACACTGCGTCCACCTACCCTTTTCACGGGCATTACATTTTGCGATGGGGGTGGAGGGTCAGGGGGTGTTTCTGCCAAGTTAGCCCGGAGTCACAGTCACAAACGTCCTCTTCTTCCTGAATAAAAGTGAGATTATGCTGCATACTTGTTCATATTTTAAGTAGTTCGCACAGACACACATTTTAAAAACAATAAAGTTCCTAATACCCACCTTCTCTGAACAGTTAGCTTGCTGTCCCATCCACCTCCTCCCTATCCTCTGTTGTCTGAATCCATGGACTAGCCTCCTCCCTCCTGCCATGCATGGTCTGATGTGCTGCCACTGCCCTCCATTTAGCATGATGTACCAGTCCACTCCTCCTGCCCTCCATTGCCCAATTCTATGGCCCATCATTGACCTCCTGCTTAGCCTCTGTGCTTAGCTTGCTGCCCCTATTCTCCTTCCCCCTGCCCTCCGATGTCTTTGTGCATGCCCCTGCTCCATCCTTTTTGCCCACTATGTTCCATGGACCTGCCACTCCTATCTACTCTGAGTGTTCTGTTGAGCTGCCACTCCCCTCCCACCTGCCTAGCATTGTCAGATGACTGTAACCTGTCCCTGCCACCTCCACCCTGCCTGTCCACATGCCATGCCCCTATACCCTTCCTCCTGTCCTCCATGGTCCATTTTACTGCCACACCCTTCTGCCCTCCCTGATCTGTTGTGCTGCAACTGCTCCTCCTGCCTGCCCCACGCGGTCTGTTGTGAGGCCCCTTCCCCTGAACTCTCTTGTCTGTGCCCAGGTCCTGACCCTCCCTTCTATCCTCCATGGTCCTTTGTGCATGCCCCTGCACCCTCCTTCTTGCCCATCATAGCCATTGTGCTGCCACTAACCCTCCTGCTTGCCATGCATGGTCTTCTGTGCTGCCATGGCCCCTCCCACCTTCCCTGTGTGGTCAGCTTGCTGCCCCTGACCCCCTCCCACCTTCCCTCCATGGTCTGTGTTAATGCCACCATAGTCTCATTGTTGCTCTCCATGGTGTGTCTTGTTTCTAGTGCCCATCCTGCCTGACCTCCATGGTCATCTTGCTGCTCCTGCCCTGCCACCTTGCCTCCAGCCCTCTGTTTCCATGTGCAGACCCCCTATTCCCTCCCTCCTGGCTTGTCTGTTCCATTGTAATGCCCCTGATCCGTCCCTCCTGCCCTTTATGGTCTGTTATGCTGAAGCTTTCTCTCCTGTTTGTCCATTATGGTCAGCTAGCTACCATTGCCTCTTTCCCATCTGTTCTCTGTTGTCCATGTGCATGGTCCTGTCCCCTCCCTATTGCTTTCTATGGATTGTTGTGCTGCACTCCCGTCCCGCATGCGCTGTGTGGTGTATTGTGCTGCTGCAAACCCTGATGCCTGCCCTGTAGGGTCAGTTTGGTGCACCTCTCCATGTCCCTCCTGTCCTCTGTTATCCGAGTCCATGTCCCTACCGCAATTCCTCCTGCCTACCATGATTCAATGTACCATACTTGCGAACATTTTGAACTTGGTAAGAGGGAGATTTTGAAAAAAAACTGGGGTATTGATTTTCCCCTTTGAGTTACATTGAAAAAGAGGAGATTGTAGACAGGAGACAGATCAAATAAAGCCCATTTGAGCTTAAAAACATTGGACGTTTCCTGGCTGAAACGGGTCTGTTGGCATGTATGGTTGTACTACCACTGCCTCTTCCTTCTGCCCACAATGGTCTATTATATTGCCACAGCCTCTCTTGCCAGTCCTGTATTGTTGGTTTGTTGCCCCTGCCCCCCTTTCCACTGCCCTCCATAGTCTGTTGTGCTGCCACTGCCCTTCCTGCCTGCCCAGTGTGGTCAAATTGTTGCCTCTGCGCACTCCTACCTGCCTTCAATTTTCAGTCTGTGCCCCTGGCCTCTGCCTCTCAGCAGTATCCCAATGAACAGCTAGATTGCTAACATTCTATATTTATTACAAAAGTGTGGAACGCCTGACGTCATCTTGATGTAATCAAAACTGTAATACCTAGAGTATTTCCTTTAGAAATTACATATATGAGAGGGTCTTATTTGCATCCAAATTATGGTTAGTGCTCTAAAAAACTAAAATGAGGACATATTTTCTGAGTTTTTAAATAGCGACAAAGAACTTTTAAATTATTTGTAATCTTTATGTTTTTTTATCCAGTTGACCACTTGATTTAATGTTGCACCTTGGCGAGAGGATGTGGTGTTACTTCCAGAGCTGCAGACTTTGCAACTGGGGAACCAGGTTGGAGTTTCTGCTTCAGCTCAACATTCTGTGATTGTGGTCAAATCACTTAATCTCCCCATGTCTACAACCAAAATGAATTTGATCTTGTGTGATGTAACCAATGCTCATGTAAAGCATTCCAATACCTGACAAGTCTGCACTATATAAAACTGCAAATAGACAAAAAATAAGTGTTTTGCACACATCTGGGTGATATTTGGGCTACATTTGGGCACTTTTGTCTCTGGTGGCCATTTTAGGAGATTTATTTGTTATGAAGTTTCCTAATTTCCTCATTTACTGCAGTCTCCTCAGTAGGAAATGCTTTCAGTTTTTTACTTTGATTCCATCAAGAAGGTATTCAGATATGTCACACATTTGCCATAAATTCTGAATGTTAGCACTCTAGTTGCTCATTAGATCACTGTAGTAAAGCTACTGCTCACCACGGAAGTCTGCTGCTGGTATTAAAAGTGCATGTTTCAGTCTGCATGTCAGAATTTGTTTATGAAATAGAAGAGGATTTGAGAAGTCAAAATGTGCCCTAATTTTTCTTTCTGCAGAACTAATAATAATTTATATGGCAAAATGAACCCCCTCATTTTTTTCTTTTGTAAATTAAATGTTTGAAGTGTTACCACTTTATTCCAATCAAGATGGCTTCAGGTGTGCCATACTTTTGTCATAAGTAAGACTGTTAGCGCTCTAGTTGTTCGTTAGAACACTCTGGGACAGTCTGTCATTGGGCTATACTTGGGCTACATCTGGGTGATATTTGGGCTACATTTGGGCTCTTTTGTCTCTGGTGGCCATCTTGGGAGATTTATTTGTTATGAAGTTTCCTAATTTCCTCATTTACTGCAGTCTCCTCAGTAGGAAATACTTTCAGTTTTTTACTTTGATTCCATCAAGAAGGCATTCAGATGTGTCACACATTTGCCATAAATTCAGAATGTTAGCACTCTAGTTGCTTATTAGATCACTGAAGTAAAGCTACTGCTCACCAGGGAAGTCTGCTGCTGGTATTGAAAGTGCATGTTTCAGTCTGCATGTCAGAATTTTTTAATGAAATAGAAGAGGATTTGAGAAGTCACTCAGAATGTGCCCTAATATTTCTTTCTGCAGCACTAATCATACTTTCTATGGCAAAATGAACCCCCTCATTTTGTTCCTTTTTAAATTAAATGTTTTAAGAATTACCACTTTATTCCAACCAAGATGGCTTCAGGTGTGCCATACGTTTGTCATAAGTAGGACTGTTAGCGCTCTAGTTGTTCTTTAGAACACTCAGGGAAGCTGCAGTAGAACACAAAGGAATCAACTGACAGTCTCTGCCCTTGTTGGATGGACATGTTTTACTGAGAATGTCAGACTTCATTCTCACATGACTGAGAAAGATAATGTGAATTTACAGAAAATATGCTCTCAGTTAGCTTATAGATCACCTTCCAAACCTCTGTGGGAAAAGCATGAGAAAATAGTTTTCTCTCAAACATGATTCATGATATCACAGCAGAAGGCTTTTTCACATGGTAAAATCACCTTAGAACACACCACAATTCCTAAAATGAGTATGGTACCATCAACAAATGATTTATAATGTAACTAAAGTCTTAAAACCTTCTATTAACTGCAATGCTTTTTAATGAGGTGCTATCATGTATATTGGTCCCAAGATGGCTGCCAACACTTCTTGGATGAAGTGCTGACAGCCAATCAGATCTCATGATGAGATGTGTGGGTAGGCTCCGCCCAGATATATATGTGATTTTACTTTTGATTTTCTCAGGAACTACTGAACAGATTTACACCATTTAAGCAAAAGGCACATGCCTGACCTGAGGACTACCTCTTTGCCAAATTTCAAGTAATTCTGTTCAGCCGTTCGGGCTGTACCTTCGACTAAAGGTCCTATGGGAAAATGCATGGGGAAAACGCGTTTTGGGACCCCCCTTTTTTCTCAGCCCCCGCTTGACGAATCACCCCGAGACTTTCAGGGTAGGAGCCGAGCGGAGCGCCCTATTACTTTTGAAAATTTCACGAAGATAAGTCAACCGGCGCCAAAGTTATTCAAAATAGAATTTTCAGATTTCCTATGGGAACTCGGTCCTAACTATAACTATCTACTGGCGACCGCCAGTAGATAATATATATATATATATATTCACTGAAAAAACCATAGGCTTTACAGACGTTATAGTTGGGAATTAGCATTTAAAAAACCTTTGAAATACACAAATAAAAACATAGGTTTCAGGGACATTATAGTTATAGTTAGCTGAGAAATTCGCCTGTTATAGTTAGTTGAGCTAACTATAACTCGCGCGCCTGCAATGCACTGCTGATGGTGTCGCATATTGCATCACTCATGACATGGTCAGTGACATCACTGATGACATCTCAAATGACATCACTGATGACATCATCCAGTGAATGTATGTTTCTGTAAAGTTGAAATATTTTTGATATAGATCTATGCCAAGGTGTATTGAAGAATGAATGCATTTACAAGTACCTGAAGGAATTATTTAGTAGGTGCGTGACTGACTGTATAGGCGAGTGATTGAACGTGTCTTAATGAATGCATGGGTTAGTGACTACACTGTGTAAAAGTCTGTATTAGTCTCTCAGTTGGTGTGTAAGCAACTGCATGGGTTGCTGAATAGGTACATGAGTATCTATATGGGTTAATGATTTGTTGTCTGAGTATCTGCATGCGTCCGAGTGTCTGTATGGGTGGGTGGGGGGTGTATGACTCTGTGCATAGATGTCTGAGTGGGTGATTCACTGGTTGTATGGATTCAAAAGCGCATCTGGGAAGGACTGTTTGGATAAGTTACTGTGTGTATGCGTGTGTTGTTGAGTGAATGAATGTCTCAGTGGTATATGTTTTAAGGCACTATGGGCCATATGTACGTAGCCTAATACCGGTCGGTAACGGCCGATTTTCGGTAATTATACCGTTACCGACCGGTATTTAGGCTTTTGACATGTAGGGGGCTCATTGCTGTATTCGGTAATTTACCGAATCGGTAAAATTACCGAAGCGGTAATTTTACCGATTCGATAAATACCGAATACAGAAATGAGATGTAGGGGGAGTGTGTGGTGGGTGTGGGGATTCGTTATTTACCACCAACTGTAAGTTGGTGGTAAATGATAAATGACTCGGGAAATGCATTTTTTGGCCCTTAGATGTGTGCAATGTGGCAGACACACATGCCCTCAGGGCATGTATGTGTGCCACATGTGCACACATGCAGAAATCAGGGGTGCAACAGGGTGTCAATGTGACACCCTGCCACCCTTGATTGAGCTCCCCCCATTACCGATTCGGTATTTACCGATTCGGTAATGGTAACTGGCTTCCCATTGATTCCTATGGGCCTCCTGGCCCATAGGAATCAATGAGATACAGGTTACCATTACCGAATCGGTAAATACCGATTCTAAAATACCGACACTTACCGAATCGGTATTTTTTTACCTACATTACATTTACCGATTCATAAATACTGAATCGGTATGATTCGGTATTTATGAAGTGGTAAATGTAATTTACCTACATAAGGCCCTATATGTGAGTGTTGGAGTATATAAATGACTATACATGAGAGTAACTTATTTGAAGAGTTTGTGTATAAATGAGTGTCTGCTTGTATCAGTAATTGGATAAGACAGTAAATATGTGTTAGTATCTCTATAAATAAGTGATATGGTGTGTCTATAAATAACGGACTTGGTGTGTATAACTGTATACATGAGTAAATGGATATGTGATTGATTCTTTGCATTACTGACTAGGTGTGTGAGTAACTCTATGGATGAGCTGCGGAGTGTGACTGCATGTATAGATGTATGAGTGCATATTATACTACTGTATTGATGAGTAACTGTATAAGTGACTGGATGTGTGTGTAGACCTAGGAAACAGTGAGTGGTATGTAGTATATGGCATTGTTGTGTGTATAGTTTCAAACATTGTAGTCTGCATTTTAGTATGGGTGTATCAAAGTTTATATTAGGGCATCAGTATGTGCATCAGATTATCACGTGGATGATGACATCAGTGATGTCATTTGAGATGTCATCAGTGATGTCACTGACCATGTCATGAGTGATGTAGTTTGTGACATCATCAGCAGTGCATTGCGGGCGCGTGAGTTATAGTTAGCTCAACTAACTATTACAGGCAAATTTCTCTGGTTTTATAGAAGTCAAATGTCCAACTAACTATAATGTCCCTGAAACCTAGGGTTTTTTAGTGAATTTCAAAGGTTTTTTAAATGCTAATTCCTAACTATAACGTCTGTAAAACCTATGGTTTGTTCAGTGAATTTCAAAGGTTTTTTAAATGTTAATTTCCTATTTTAATGTTTATAAAACCTATATTTTTTCTATTTTTTTTGTAATATTTTGGAACTCTATTATACTTCTTTTTTTGACTTTAAAAATTAAGTAGTGTTTTATATCTTCCTTAAAAAATATGTATATCTTTTTTTTTTTTTTTTTAGAAAACTGCACTCCCATACCGGTAGTGTACCAAGCTCCATCACCACGCGAATCCTATCTGCCATTTTGCTAAACTCGTAAAGGATGCGCATTTTGTATCCGACGGATCCGTGGCACCGCAACCCGTGCAACATCATATACGTATGAGTTCGTGCCAGTGGCTACATAGGTATCCGACTGGTACACCGTATCAAGCCACGCGTTACGTCATGTACGTATGGGGTCGCATTGCTGTGCGTTGCGTATGCGACGAGTGCACGCTGCTAGGACCTGTGTTACGTCATAGACGTATAGTGTCGTGCCGGGTACGCCTTTCCCTCGTTTTTTTTTTATATGTCTCAAAACTATATCTAAATAACTTTAAACTGTATATGAGAGCAAGCGATAATCTAAAATATTTTAAACATTTATATATTTCTAACTGTAATAAACTTATATTATGATAATATTTTCTCAAAATCTTGTCGGGTGCGGCCTCCTTGCACCCTCGATGCGCGATTGCCATGTGACCTTAAAAAAAAAAGCATTTGATTAGTTCATAACATTTCACATTGTAACAGTTGGAGGACCCCACCCATTTTTGTCATGCTCTCTACAGCGTTTGATGAGACACACCCCTTCTGCTTAGAGATCTTTTTTGAAAGGTTTCTTTGCTGTGTGCACCTATCTTCTACTACACACAACGATCATCTTGATCAATATTCATGGTCTGTACATTAGCCTTCCATGTGTGATGGCCATGCATCTCAAACGTTACATCAAAAATCAAATGTGTGTTACACGATGCCCCTGGTGTGTGTGTGTGTGCACATTATTGTGCTGCCTTTCAACCTGGGTATTGCTGGCCCGAAGGGGTATCATCAGCCACGGGCAGAGTGCACATCCTAGATCACATGTGACAAACAGTAAACAGTAATGTGTACATTTGTATTGCTGTATTCTCTGTTGTCAGGCTTTACCAGTATAGTAGTGTCATATGTGAGACTTTCAGATTCACGTTTGGCATGCATTGCTTAACTATAATGATTGTTATCACTATTTATGACGTAGCCTCACTGCTGATCCTCCCTCCATCCGATCACATTCACATGTGTGCGCTTCGCGATAGCAACACTTTCAATAATACCGCACACCATTGACATGAGTGTCTGCGCATATCCACAACCTTGACAACGACATGTGATGTTGGCCATTGAATTTTTCGAACAGCATCTCATTAGCGATAGTTGCCGCCCTCCTGGTACATGCTACATTAATATAAATTCCGCATTCTGCAACGTCAAAACTGCAACAGAAACACACATAAGTACACTTCCTGGCCAGGCAGGAACTGAACAACGCCCAGGTCCCCGGAACTATTATTCACACCCCTACGCTCGCCTGGCGTACGCAAGCTCAGCCCACTTTGCATACGTATAAATAGGATAACGACGACGCCACATGTCCCAGTTATTCTACACTGCCTCAGGTGATATGGCCGCATCCACCTCGCATATCACAGTGCGCAATAAAAAAAGCGCTCCGTAAGGCGTACACCATCGTCGCAATCAACACTGCACCTGAATTGTGAACACTGCCGCCCGTCGTGTTTGGACACACAACAATGACAGCAGGTGAGCAGTGGGCCCTGGGTGCACAGAGGCTGCAATTGAGCACGATGCTACGGGAGGGGTGGGGTGCATCAGCCTGGGTGCGCAGGTACAAACAAGCGATATTGCCCTGCTTAATAATGTGTTCTCTGACCTCATTCAGTCACATGTCTGTCTCATTTTAAGGATCTGCTGGACCGTACTGTAGGCCTGAGCCAGCGGGCAGCGCTGACCTACAGACACGTGTTGAGCGCAGTGCTGCGGGAGGGGTGGGGTGCATCAGCCTGTGTCCAAAGGTGCGAACAACCGATGTTACCCTGCGTGCCGATGTGATCTCTGACCTCATTCAGTCACATCTGTCTCATTTTAAGGACCTGCTGGACCGTACTGTAGGCCTGAGCCAGCAGGCAACGCTGCCCTACAGACATGTGGCGTTGGCTTTTGGGGCACTGTAGTGAGCTGATTACTAAGTGTACATGCACACAGGCTTGCGCCACTACATTACATCCACACATTATGCTTCTACCATGCGCTCTGTTCCTTTGTATGTGAACGTTGGCATAACATATTATTATTTAACCTTGTGTATTCTCGTGCACTCCAACTCCTCTTTGAACCACGATTACCACTAACAGTTCAAAGATCGTGCTTCAAGAAGGAAGGATGCACTCAACTGGTGTTCTCTATTAACGTTGAAAGAAACCTTCATTTACCTCAAGACGTTTCCAACATATTTTTTGTCCCTTTTCAGACACTGGGTTAGTGGAGCCAAAATTGGCGGAGCGGGTGCTCACCCCGTGATGATGCCCTTGGCATTCTGACGCCTTCCACCGTAGTATCAAGACACCGTCCCCGACCAGAGACCTGCTGGTCCACCCTGATAGCGGCACCCCGGAGTTGGAGCTCGCACTGGCACGTCCTTGGACACACCGGTTGTGGCAGGTGAGCAGTCAAGCCTCAGCGCGCAGGAGCTGCAAGTGAGCACAGGACAGAGAAAGGGGCTGGGGAGCAGCAGCCTGGGTGCACGGGTGCAGGCAAGCGATGTTCCCATAGATAAGAATGTAATCTCTGGCCTCATTCATATCTATGTTTCATTTTAAGGACTTGCTGGACCGCACTCTTTCTCGCGGACCCCAGCGTCCCAGACACACGGGTGACGGGAGGTGAACAGTGAGGGCTGGGTGCAGTAGGCCGGCGCTCTGTCTCCTCCTCCTGTTCTTTTCACTCTCCCTCCCATTCTCCCTTCCACCCACTCGCTCTCTGTCCCATTCTTACTTTCCTCCGTTCCTTCTCACTACCTTTCTTTTTCTCTTAGAAATGGCACACATACTTATGTTTCTTTTTTGTCTTGCAGGTTTTGTACGCTGCTTCCGGAGGAGTCCCACCCACTTCTTTCATGTTTTACTGTTGTTCGAATAAACTTACATTTCCATTTATTTGTGTTGCGTTAATAAAAGTTATTTATTTTTACCAATAAATAACTGAGTTTATGGGTCTTCTTTTTCTGACAACACTTGTCTGTAGTGTAAAAATCGGCGGTTGATAGTAGGTTATAAGGAAACTTTTGTTTAATTTTCCGGTGCACCTACCAAATATAAACCAACAGACTATTACATAAGTGAAGCCTGGGTAATTGTACAACGGGAAGAGTTCTATGAGTGTATCACTTTATAACACCATGAGTACTGCCCGTGTGATTTCAGAACCAATAAGGCACTGCCTAGGGCCAACGAGGCATCAAGGACTGGCGAGGCCCACCCTACATATTTAAATAAAGCCCCGGAGGTTGCCGATCCCCATTCTCTAGTTGGCCTCGAAGCCCCCAGAACAATTCGTAAACAATACCCCGGGGAGGTGTCGATCCCCTAGTCTGCGAAACGTCTCTGTGCCCTCCCGCAACTTATTTACATGTGAGATTAAGATCCCCAGTGCTGCAGAGACCCCGCAATATAATAATAGGATTTGCCCCGGAACATTACCCACTAGTGGGCATATTTAAATGAACGGGTGAGACCCCACTTCATTTTTTTTTTCTCTATTTTTACCATCCGGTTCCACTTTATTGAAACGATACGAGGTTTTCCTCCTCTCGCTTCGAGGCAAACAAGAATTTACTATCATAGGGTGCAAGCAATGCTCCCGCCCTGTAATAGCATACATTAATGTCCCGCGCTTGCACACCCCGGGACATTGTATGACCTGCGCCTGGGAGGTGGCGATCCATGGGACAATGATGCTTTGTTTAATGCATTACTACAGAATTAGTATAAACGCATACTGACACTACTTGCACACGTGTGGTACAGCAACCAGAGTGTAGTGACGAGGCAGAGGAATCCCAAAATCAAAAAATATAAATCCTACCAGAGGTAGGATCACATAGTTCAATCAGCCGATGACCCTGGGATGAGTAGAAACAGATTCACCAAGAAAACGGGTCTTCAGCACACGACCCTGGGATGAGTAGAAACAGATTCACCAAGATGCACAAAATCTTGGTGAGTGCTGCCTTCTTTTCACCTTCTCCCGCTCGTCGCCAAATTTATGTAGTGAACAGGAAGACCGCAGTGGATCCGATAAGTAGATTTATTGTAGGAAAAGAAGACCGCTTAAACAGCCACCAACAGGACCAGACACCAAGGCATCCGTCTTCTCCAGCACCATGTACAAACTCCCCAAGATTCCCCTCATGACAGCCCTATATTCTAACATTACATACTTACATTTTACTATCATTACATACTAACATTGTACTATGACTTGCATTGAAATAGTACACAGAGCACATCACTTTACAGCAATGAGCTCACGGTTTAGTCCCCGAGTCTTCAGACTAGTAGGGGTGAGTAGTTTGCTTCCCACTCCCTGTATAGTATAAACGCATACTAACACTACTTACAGTTATACTACAGTGGCCAGTATGCTACAGCGCCCACCGCCCATCACTTTACAACAATCAGCTCGGTTTGATCCCCGAATCTTCACACCTGTAGGCGTAGTAATTCGCTTCCCATGTCCTGTATAATATAAACGCATGGTAGAGCTCAGTAGTTCGCTTCCCACTCCCTGTATCGTATAAACGCCTACTAACACTATTTCCACAGGTATCCTACAAACACCACAGCACATCACTTTACAGCAATGACCTCCCGGTTTAGGCTCTAGGTTTCATACCAGACTGTAGCAGCATCTCATCTCAGCACCATGTCACTCTGAGCAACACCGGTAGGTGTAACTACTTCGCTTCACACTCCCTCACAGAGGTTACAGTGCTCCTATCCTCCTGTTTCCTACTCTTTTCGCCCTTTTTCCCCCCTTACTCGCTTCAATGGAATCACAAAATGGTGGCCAACACTTCCTAGTTACAGCCGCTCGCAGCGCTCACAACCAATAAGCAGCAAGGTCGTGCTCGTAACGCCTCAGCCAATCAGTTGGCAGACTTCCCAAATATCGATATCTGTAAATTTCGATATTTCTCAAAAACTACTGAACGGATTTACACCAAATTAACAAAAGCGTGCTTTCTAGACCAAGACCCTTGTTCCTGCCAAATGTGGGGTAATTCCGTTCACCCGTTCGACCTGTAGCCTTGTCTAAAGTTTCCTATGGAAATTAACATGGCGAAAACACGTTTTGGGACCCCCCTTTTTTCTCTGCCCCCCCCCCCCTTGACGAATCACCCCCACACTTCCCACATAGGAGCTGATATCAACAAAGAATGAGTTTAGAACATTTCATGAAGATTCATCAAACGACGCCAAAGTTATAAGCAAAACAAAAAATGCTCTTCCTATGGAAACTTGGTCCTAACTATAACTACCTACTGGCGACCTCCAGTAAGTAATTTATATATTTGTTTATAGGGACTTTCAGCCGACCCTCTTCTTCCATTAGTCTGTTGTCATTCACATTTTTGTTCCACCCACTGTAGCATGGGGCAGTGGGTCAGACCTCTTCAGCCTTTGGCTAACTTCACAGGATTTATTATTTCAAAACACATCAACACATAAAGTAATTCCTTTCAGTGCCATTGACCACAGTGGCAATGTGTTCTTTCTTTAAACCAAAAAAGTTTGTTTTTAGACAGTAGTTTTTTATGTTGAATGCCGGCCAGCTCCCACCGCAAAAATATTTTACAAAAACCGTGACAAAATAAGCATGGACAAAGTCAAAAGGCTGGGAGACAACACTTTTTTTTGTTTTGTTAATCTGTGTAACATTTTTTTGTGACTCATAAGCAATGCAGATAACAGAAATAGACATGTGACATGCGTATTTCTTATGTTTATTGCAATTAAAAAGCACAGAGTTGGGTATCTGTCTTTCAAACTTATAAATGTGCTTGTAACCCAAGCCAAGTTTCCTTCAAAACCTATATTGAACATTATAATAATTTTCAAAGCAGCCCTTTGTTATTTAGATGTGAAATTGTTTCCTAAAAATGGATTATGAAGTCCTAGCATCAGGGGCTGGGCTTGGTTGTTCACTGAGAAATTGCTGGATTTTGCTACTTTTTGTACTTCCTAGAAAGATAAGGTTTCCAGATGACTTTGTGCTAAAAGTGACATTATTTCTTGGGCCTTCATTGAACAACCAAATGCATTCGGGATTTTGTAGTCATTGTTTGTGTCGTTTGAGCAAATCTGAGTTCCTTTGTTATATTCATGCCCAGAGTTATACAAAGAGCTAGAACTTTGTGCAGCTTTCAAGTGAGACAGTGTGGCTAGACACTCTCTTGGTCAGTGCATTACTGTTCACAACGCCATGTTCAAAGCAGGCCTGTTATGTTTGTTAGTCACTCTCAGCATCTCCGCAAGAGCCGAAGGGGATACGTCGATGTTATCAGTTGGCATGGAGTGATGGCGGTCCTCCACTTTATTGCATGGCATACAGAAGGTCAAAACTGGGCTTCTTTGTTGCATCAAGGATGCCATGAGTTCTATTGAAAGGCATAGCTTGACCATAAGTGTCCAATCCAAGAAAGTGATTTCTCCTTTAGGAATCACATTAACTTACTTATCTATCCAAGATGTTCCATAGTCTCTTCCTTTAAGGTTAGTTTCTATTTCTGGCTTATAAAAGGGAGAGTGTGGAAAGGGTGGTGGTGTTGCAATGTATTTCGAGCCCTGATTTTTCATTGCGTTCACTGCCCCTTGCGCTACATTTCTGATGTATACTTCTAACCACAGATTCCTCACCTTGTAATTATCCTGAGGTGACACTGGGTTTGGAAAACTCAAAATGTAGTGCTCCTACGTACCAGTAGGTGGCCCTGTGGGACTATGTGTCGACTCTGTGACGTATATAATTGCCATCAAACCATGCTGACATAGTTGCTTTCTTTCCACAGCGTCAGACGCGGATCCGGAGCTCCGCTCTTCTTCACTCTGTGAAGAGATTTTTTCTTATGATTTTCTCAAACTTCACACAGTAGGCACAGGGGCAATTCCCTACCCAAGACTACAGGGTTTCAACCTTGTAGGGACTGTCCCAAACAGGTGCCTGTCACAGATCCCCAAGAGGTGTGCCTCCGGTGTTGAAGTTTGGCGCACAGTTCCAAGGACTGCGCCCAAATGAATCCAACAGCCATACCAGACCACAAAGTGCAGCTCCTCATTGCAAATCAACACGCAGGTCCCACGCCAGGTTGAAAGCATGAGGGCAGGCTGGCTCCCGAAGCCATTCCCACATCAGATCTTTTTCCCAGTCACAGTCTTTGGGTAAGTCCAAGAAGAAACACAAGAAGGAGCTGATATCATCTTTGGTCCTGATGCATCCCGGGTCCTGGGTCCATCAACATTGCAGCAGTTCGGAACATTTCAAGAGTTCATGCTGTGCAACTTTGTCATACTTCTAGCTCCCTCTGGTGCACCTTCAGCCCCCAAGGATCCGCACAATCCTCCAGTCCAGTTACTGCAGGCAAATCTGTCCTTGGCACCGTCTCTGCTCCTTGAGCCTTCTTCGGGTTCCACACCAGCATCGGTGCGGACTTTGGGTCCAGTGCCAAAATTTATGGTGGTCCTTTGAATGCCAGCACCAAAGCTGCCGGCGGAGCCACAACCAATTGTGATATCTTTCTCTGAGCCAAATTTGTCCCAACCTTCACTGAGGCAGTGCTCAGATCCTCATGTGACGCAGCCACTACTCGGTCCCTCAGACTCATACACTATTCAACTACAGTGAAGTCACGCCCTGGTGCAGCACCAGCTTTTTAGCTCGCACTCCGTCAGCAATGACAATGGCGACGATGGGGAAGAGTTTGCCCACCTTATGATGAAGATAATTGGTATATGGATCTAAAGGATGCCAGTGGGTTGGATACATCTCCCAATACTGGGTTGCTTAACCCTCATTTTACTGGCAGTTCTAGAAGACTTACAGGCTTTCTTGGTCAACACTTTTCAGGGTGGCAAGTATGCGTCTAAGTTCATCATCCTCTCAGGTATAGACACCACTTTTAGGAAGAATTACTAGGACAAGCGTGGCACTTTGGCACCATGCATGGATGAGATCTACATACTTCTCTGGGGATGTCCAAGTATCCCTAATAGACATGCTCTTTGACAGTTCCCACCATGTTTGTCAAAAAGGCAGACTCAGCCCTGGATCATTTTAAAAAGAGCCCAGCAATGGCACGCTCTTGGGACCTTTAGTCACCAGTCCAACAGCCCCTCTTCAGGATTTTTGCTCTATTTGGGGATATGCCAGGTGCTTGACGTATCCACAGTATCAAGCCCGCTGTCTACACAAAAGGCCTAGCCCTTGCAAGGTCAGAGATGTGGGCCGACCATGCAGCAACAGGCCATCAGGTGCAGGGTGGATACCAATCCCCTGCCCTTTTGTCAGCAACCACAAAATCTCTTTAGTGCCCTGCTGAGGTGCATAAAGCCATCCAGTAGTATGTAGGGTCAGCCCCTCCTCCGGTAGTGGTGGAATATTACATTTGACAGGTGGGTTCTTCAAATTGTCCAACGGGGTTATAGCTTACCATTCTTTTTCACCCCACCACATGTGCCACCTACATCAGAGCAGCTTTTGGAGGCCCATCTGTCCGTTTCACACCAGGAGATTCAGCCTCTTTTGACCAAAGGAACCATAGAGAGGATACCGGTCTCAGAAGTGGGGACTGGATGTTATTCCTGCTACTTTCATGTGCCAAAGATTGGAGGCCTCTGTCCAATATGGGATTTCCCCCTCTCAGTGCCTTCCTCCACAAGGACAAATGTAAGATGATCACGCTAACCCAGGTTCTTTCTGCTCTATATCCCGGATTCTGGATTGTGGCATTGAACCGGTTGGACACCTGTTTTCACATCCCTGTACTACAGGCTCACAAGGGCTACCACCAGTTCAAGGGGGGGGGAGGGACTAGCCTTTTCAGTTTGCTGTGCTCACTTTCGAGCTCACTGGTGCCCCTTGGCTATTCAGAAAGGTGATGGTGTTGGTCGCTGCCCATTGTCTGGTGTACCAGTCTTGCCCTACCTCAACAACTGGCTGTTGAAGGTTGGGTTGCCATAGTCAGCTGTCGTTGTTCAAATCATCTGTTGTGATGCGTTTTCGTAAAGTTGTGCAACATATGTTTCTGCTGATGCTCTTTAAGATGGCAAAGTGGGACTAAAATGTGTTCCTTACTTTCCTCATGTGTGCTCCCTTTGAACCGGTTTACAGTTGTCAATTGCTCCTCTTCAAATCAAAAATGATGGTTGTGATAACATCAGCACACTATGTAAGCTGCAGGCACCCTCGTTCCAACCACATTATACAATTTGTTTACCAGGACAAACTTGTGTAGGACTTGAGCTGTGTTCTTGATGAAGGTGGTGACACCTTTTCACATCGCACACGCCCTCACTCTCCTGACCTCCTTTGCACCGCCTCATCCCTTTAAAGAGGAAAAGAGAGCGCTCAACTTGTACTTCGATCACATCAAAAAACATTGGATAGTTGATCAGGTCTCTTTGCGGTTTTCTAGGGCACAGCAGTGCAGAAGTTGACCATCTCCTCATGGATAGTCCTCTGCATTGAGATCAACTGCACATTGGCTAAGAAGCAGCCTCGAGAATGTCTGAGGGCTCATTCCCTAAGAGCCAAAGCTGTGTGTGGCAGCTACATAGGTACCAGTGCACATGTTTGCAAAGCACTGTTTCCTAGACAGTCTGGTCCACCAGGATGAGCATTTTGCCTGTTCGGAATCTGCAGGACCTTTTAGTCTGAGACATTCCATAGAACCACCACAGAGGAACTCTTTGGTATCTAATCGTAAGGCAAGGAATCTGTGGTTGTGGTGGAGACACTTCTCTGTTCTGTGGAGTGGGCTTTTTTCCATCTAAAAATGTTCCACCTTAGGAATCTTCCAATTTGCTGATTGGCTCCTCCTCTAAGAGACTGGGCAAGCTTACGAAAGAAACTGATGTCAGAGCACATGGGTGGCACTTATTTCCTGCTCTGCTCATCACTTCCTGAGTGGAACGATGTTGCACTACGCCACCTACAGGTGCACAGGAGAACTTATTTTTGAGTTTTCTGGATCCAGTGTGGCACCAGGAGATATTCACAAGGTGAGAAATCTGCTGTTAGAAGTACCCATCATAAATGTATAGCAAGGGGCAGTGAATGCAATTAAAAATCGGATCAAGATGCATCTCAACACCACCCCCTTTTTCACACATTCCCTTTGAGAAGCCAAAACTAATAATTTACCTCAGAGGAAAAGACTTTGCGACATCTTTGATTGGAACCGATTTTAGACAGGTCTCAGCTTATGTTATGCTACAAGATAAAAAAGTGCATACTGTGGCTTGGGAAGATTCTGCTTGTGTTCCCTTGCCCCAACATCATTTTCAGTTCACCACAACAGAGATGACTACAGGGAGGGACAATTTACCCCCCCCCCCCCCCGTTATACTGATGTCGTCTTCGACCTCGACATTCAGAATGCCAGTGGCTTTATTGCCGGGTTGTGGCAAAATATATCCTTCGAGGTATTCTAGACACTACAAACAATGTCTGCCATTCCATGGGCAACAGCGTTTATGCTGGACAGCACGCTTGGATGGGTGCTACTAGATTCTATGGAGACCTCCAGGCAATGAATATGCTATTTGACAGAGCGAAGGAAGGTAGATTTGGCACTGGAGTGCTTTAAGCACTGCCAGGCTACAGCTCCCTTTCCCCTTTTTACCAGCTATACCAGTCATGCGAGAGGTTCTGGGTTTAATGAATGAGCCATGCCTACTGATGGAGGCAGCCCTCTCCAGCAGTCAGTGCAGCCTTTTCAAGGCTTCAAAGGAAGGCGTGGTGGCAGAGGATGGGGGCAACAATAGATGCTAAAGTCCTTATCCTATTCTTCACTAGCCGATATTGCCCTTAA
The DNA here is from genome assembly GCF_964204655.1 of Triturus cristatus. Taxonomy (NCBI): domain Eukaryota; kingdom Metazoa; phylum Chordata; class Amphibia; order Caudata; family Salamandridae; genus Triturus; species Triturus cristatus. Next base: position 62,634,621 of record NC_140579.1, read on the forward strand.
GCAACTTTAGATTTCCTTCCAATGGTCATTTAGGACCTGTAGGATTCACACTTTGATTTTGCCTTCCTGCCGGCATGCAGTTATTTTGGACAACCTTCAGGTTGTTCATTTTGGTTATGCCCTCTTCTTGTTGTCTATACATCTCCTCAATCCACTAGGTTGTGGCCAGACATTGGCAGAATGTGCTGCCATTTTAGCCGCAGTAGTCGGAGACTGCTCCCCAAAGGTGCTATTGAAGTGGTACCTGAAGCATAGAGGAGCACCCAATGTTGCTTCTGATACCTCTTATTATGCTAGAAGAACAGGGGCCTAAGGCTGATACTGGGTCTCGGGGCTCCGAACACCTTCCATGGATAGGACAATTTCAAGATGCTTAAGCCTTGTATCCCAGGAACTGGATTGTGTCCTTGTGCCGATCCTGAAGGCTTACAGGCTTTTCCTCCGATTTGTCATGTGGTCAGAGCACTACCGGTTTACCGTCCTGCCCTTCTGCCTTACTTTGGCCCCACCAGATGATCATGAAAGTGATGTCCGTGGACATGGCTTTTCTTAGGTTTGCAATACATGCACCTCAGCCACTGGCAGCTAAATGTAGGCTTGTCTCAATCGGTTTTGAACCACTTGAAAATTATGATTTTATTGCTCTGCACCATGGGGTTCTCCATAAAGAGCTGAACTCCCATCTTCAGCCTGGGCATTCTTCGCGTACTTCGCTTTTGATTTCCTGAACTAGAGTGGTACATAAGATGGAGGTTGGATAAATCCAACACAGCAGTGTGAATATCAAGACCACTCCAAAGCATTCATGGGGGTTCTTTGTCATGGGTTTTCCCTTTAGAATTGGCATCCTAGACATTGTGACTTTGAAGGCTCTTCTGCTTCCTCAGCAAGTCCAGTACATTCAGGGTACGATTAATGTGGGTGTATACCACTGAGAAGAACTCTGTTAATATCTGATATCTTAGCCATGTACTTCACAGCCTTGCGAGCGCATGCATTTATTGTGCCTCAGCATGCTGGAGAAGAATAATTACCTTGATGTTGGCCTTACCTGGACAATATCCAGTTTTCACTACTTAGGCACTTACATATCACACTACACGGGAAGCCTTTCATTCACTGAATATAGGTCAGATTTTGGCAGGACTACAGTTTTTCATTGTTTTCTAGAATACATTGCAACTGTCGATAATGGGCAAGGTCTCACTGGCAAAGGTATTCCTGCTGCGATACCCATGTGTACCAAGAGTCTGCGGGCCTCATTTAGAGGTTGGCAGATCGGTACTCCATCACAAACATGACAGAAATCATGTCCACCTTATTACAAAAGCATTACAGTCTAATGCATTTGTAATAAGGCAGGCAGGAGATCTCTCAAGTATGTGACAGAGAGCCAGGTGTAGAAAGAGTAGAAATAGTGATTTCCAAATGGCAATTTTATCCGAATTGCTGTTTGGAAATCGCTATTCCTTATGTATGAACATTTTTGTTTTCCTACTTTCGATTCCTGGTGGGTCGCAAATTGACCTGCCTCATGAATAGTAATGAGGTTGGACGCAGTTTGCAATGCATTAGGAATGGCTGCCATCACTGGGATGGTGGCCTGAGGAGGGCAGCAGACCACCATGTTTGTGATTGCTTTTACATAAAGGTTTTTCTTTTGCTGTTGTTAAAATGCAACCCGTTTTCCTTAAGGAAAAACGGGATGTGTTTTAACAATGAAAAATGAAACATTTTGTTTTCATTTTTTTAAGAGCAGGCAGTGGTCTGTGGTTCCTCTGCCTGCTCTTAACAAATGTTTTTCCGACATTCTCAAAGGGGAAGGGGTCCCACTGGACCCCTTCCAATTTGCGAGGGCATTACCACCATCTTTGAGTTGGTGGTAAAATATCAAGGTTTTCCAACCGCATTTTGGTCACAAAACCTTGAGACATAACCCTGGATATTGCTGCTTGGAAGGGGCGCCCAAACACATCCCTTCCAAATAGCGATTTCTACACCCAAACTGCTATTCTTGGGATTCGCAGTTTTGGTGTTTAAACATCAGGAAAAGCATTTTGTAATCTCAAATGGCCCGATTTTCAGATTTGTGGCACTTGCGATGGCAATTATGCTTCGTACATATGCCCCAAAGTACCTGCCAGCCAAACTCTAAATTGGGACCTATATCCCTAGCCCTTGAAAAATTGGATCGGCAACTAGTATTCCTGGTGTTAGCAGGAAAAAAAAGTAGTTGGACACAAAGTTGACCTGGTGGAAAGGTGGGCTGGAGGTCTCAGACATGTAATTGTTTTAAATTACAACATGTGTATTGGCTTAACACTGTCTGAAAATGCCGGACCTACTCATGATGGTTGGTAATGTTCCGAGGCACTTTTCTTACATTAGGCAAGTGGGTAACGTATGGGCATTTCAGAATGTTACGAAACTTCCACCATTCGCAATCAGTATTTCGCTGTGGAGTATACACCCCTTTATACAGATTACGGGGGACATGACAGTGAGATGTTAGAAGACAAGTGGATACTAAATATAGGGGGATTTGTACCTAGGGAGAAGATTTGTTACATTGGCAGAGGCGCCCTTTTTCTCAGAATAAGGGCATGGGAATTCTGAGACTGGCAAGCCACGTCCAGTGATTCCTGTGACACAGTGAGACCAAGAGCTGGACTCAGTAGCATGCATGTGTGCCCTTATTTGTTGAGCGTGACTACCATCACTTGGGCTGTGTAATGAATGTGCTTTTCACTAAAAGGACACACCCAAACCGTGCACTCCCCTACAGAGAGGCAAATGTACCACTGCACCTTTAAATCACACACTTTGCACAGCACTCCCAAAGGCGAGGCAAGAAGACAAATTCTCGTGCATTTAAACTGACACACAAGTTTATTAATGCAATATTTTAAAAAGGCAGGCCGAATATATCAGTAATTGCAGACTCCCAAATGCCTATTAACTACAACAAACAATTAGAATAAAATGCAGTATATATACAAATAGCAGAAAATATATACATATAAATGGTTAGGAACACCTCACTGACTGATTCTGCAACATCCTTGCCAACTCTAGCTGGGGAAGTCCTTTCAACAGCCCAGGAAGGAGTTCAGTCAGGGCCCAAGTTCCGTCACCTCCACAGCAATACGTCTATTCTATGGTGAACTTCCACCTGGCCCCCGAAAGCACCCAGCTTTAATACCATTACTCAACGGGAAGTTAAGCTTCTAGAAAATCTTGCCCCCTTCTCATTAGAAAAAAACGAGCTGGCTGGTACCCGTCTGCGTCAAGGCCAAGGCGGAGGCTGGCCAAGCTCCCATGTTTTGGCTCTGAGGCAGAGTTGTACATTCCACAGTACACTTCTCACAACATGTTCCAGTTCACTCTGGTCAGTGAGAAGCGAAAAAAAAGTGAGGAGCAGAAAGATCTTGAGTGTGCTGTGTACGCAGAAGTAAGGCAAAGTCTCATAACCCAGACAACTTGCAAGCACTGCTGGGCACACAGAAAAGCTTAGAGCAAGGTAGAGTCAGAAAGCAAGATGACATGAGGCCACGTCAAAGCCAATAGTAAGAACTCATAATATTAATGTACTGTTCTACTCCATGACAGCTCCCACTGAAAAACAAGAAGATTACAAGACCGAAGAGAAGCAGGCATATGCAGGACCGTCTCATAAATCCAGGCTAGGGGAAAATAACACACTAAAGTCAGTTAAAATGGTGGTAGTTTAAGGTCATTATAGGGTGCCAAACCCCAAGAGTGCCTCTTTCACTACAGGCTTTAAAAGACTGACAGTGGTGCCAGCAGCAAATTATGACAAGAGGGTCCTTTTTACCTGTTGCTTTCCGTATAGAGTTGCCTGTTGGCCTCTCCTGTGTTTTAAATTGGTAATTTACTCCTTCCATGTGGGCAATGTAGAGCATGTGTGTATTGTATACATGTGCAGTTTATTGTGGGTGGAGCATTGTCACTTGGGTCTGCTGCAACATGGAATCGCTTTTGATTTCCTGAACTAGAGTGGTACATAAAATGGAGGTTGGATAAATCCAACACAGCAGTGTGAATTTCAAGACCACTCCAAAGCATTCATGGGGGGTCTATGTCACAGAAGAGAGTTTTTTTTTTTAGGAGTATATGTAAGAGCGGCTGCCCTTTCCTGCTCCATTGTTCATTAGACGTTTTACACCAACATGTGAAGTGGTAGTTAAGTGGGTGTTACACCTGGCACCATTGGTGTGGGTCTGCCATGCATTTTTGCCTTTGCATCCTGTGTTTTTGCTGTGTGTTGGACTCCGTTTTGCTGGTCTAGATGCTTTGGGTACTTTGCCACTGCTGTTCAGTGCCAAGGTGCAAGTGCTCCCTTTGTAAATTACTGTTATGGATTAATGATGCCATGATTGGCATATTTGGTTTACTTGCCAGACCCTGTATAGTGCACTGTGTGTGCCCAGGGCCTGAAATCAAATGCTGCTAGTGGGCTGCAGCACAAATTGTGCCACCCACAGAAGCAGCCTGTAAAATCTAACTCTGGCCTGTCATTGCAGAGCCTGTGTGCAGTTTGGGAATGCCATGTCGACTTGGCAAACGCACACACTTGGCAGTCCCTAAACCTTCCCTTTTCTACATATTATTCACCCTTAAGATAGGCCGAAGGTACCCCTGTGGACAGGGTGCATCATATGTAAAAGGTAGGACATGGCCTGATTTGTGTGGCATGTCCTGATAGTGAAATGCTGTTAATTTTGTTTTTCACTATTGCAAAGTTACTTGTTCCCATAAGACAGAATGGGGAGTTTGTTTATAACATCTTATAAACATAGCTGGCCCTGGGAACAAGGTGGAAAAATAAAGTCTAGTATGCCTGTACTCGGAATGTTAAAGTGCATCTTTTAGTGAGGGTGATTTTTACATTCTGTTTTTGAAAATACCACTTTTAGAAAGTAGGTATTTTCTTGCCTAACCATCCAGTGTGTCCTCTGCTAGATTTGTGTATTACATGTCCGGCTTTTGGATGACAGGGGCTTTAGAGGGGCAGCAGCTCCAGAAATCTGATGAGCCAGGGCTGGGCTGAATAGACCTGGGCTGCATTTAGAGTAGGGGGAGGAGATTTCCTTTCACCTGAATGGGCCTGGTCTGCCTTCAACAATGCTGTCTCCACCTCCTGCCAGGAAGCTGCACCAGTAAGGACAGAACTGGTTTTGGCTGGGTCCAGACACTCTCTGCCTTCAGAGAACAAAGTATTTTGGCGTATAAAAAGAGGGCCCCAGACTTTTAGATCACATCTGGGAATCTAGAGGAACCTTTACCATTGAGAAGAACCAGAGAAGCTGAGGAGGAATACTGCCCCTGTGCTGTTTGTTGTCTGAGGTTTACCTGCAGTGGCTGCTTGCTGCCAAGGAAAGGAGGAAAAGGACTTTGCTGTTTGCTTTGTCATCTGCTTGCAAGAATATCTCCCAAGGGCTTAAAACTGAGCTTGCCTCCTGTTCTGAAGTCTCAGGGACGCAAAGACTTCACCACCAGCTCCCCTGAATTTCCTTGCTGGGAATTCCAACCGCCAAAGAGGTGCCTGCTGCTGTTTAGGACCTCTGGAGGCTGTTTGTCGCTGGGAGCTGGAAAATTGATGCAACATTGAAGAAGCGTGCTGCATCCGCACCTATTTCTGATGCATCGCCGAAGAAGCCGCCGCAGCGCCTGCCGTGGCTCGCTAAATCACCGCACGATGCATCGGGTGGCACGATCTCTGAAGTCCGAGGTCACCGCACCGACCCCGATGCAAGCCTGCTGTGCTGCTGCATGAAACCACGCATCGTACCGGATCGACGCATCGAGGCGCCAAGACTGTCGCATCGTTGGTGGATGCAGTAAGAAACAGACGCATCACCTCCACACACATTAAGAAACCGACGCATCACCTCCTCTCTGGTAAGGAACCGATGCATCACCTCCCCTGCGCTGCAGTACGGAACCGACTCATCACCCCCCGAAGCAAGGAACCGACGCATCACCTTCCTTGTGTGTAAGGAACCGACACATCACCTTCCCTGCGGCCATTTTGTTTGTTTTGCGTGACACATCCAAGGTACTTTATGATAAAAGTGTTGCATTTACAACTTGCATTGAACTGAACTATTTCTACCATTTGAAAGCCTTATTTTTAATACTGTATTGTGGATTTTTGTCGTTTGGTCTTGTTTTGGTTTAGATAAAGATTACTTATTTTTCTAAACTGGCGTGGTGTCCATTTGTAGTGTTTTCACTGTATTACTGTATGTGTTCACAAATGCTTTACACTCTGCCTCTGAGATAAGCCTGTCTGCTCGTGCCAAGCTACCAAGGGGGTGAGCAGCAGTTATTTTAGGAATTTATCCCGCTTACCCTGACTAGAAGCAAGGGTCCCTATTTGGACAAAGGTACCTACGTTTGCCAACTAGAGACCCCCATTTCAAACAATGGGGAAGCCTTTCACTCTTTTGTACCTTTGTTGAGGGTCTTCCCTGACATGAGGCTCCCAATTACACTTCAGTGTCATTCTGACACTATGGAGCAAAGTCTAGAACTGGACAGTGTGGGAGGAATTAGCATATGTTAGCAACTGTCTGAAACTATTCCCAGAGTTGAAATACATAGTATCCGTTTTGGGCAAAAACTACCTGCTGGTTTTGGGGTCTTACACCACTAGAGTCTGAGCAACTGTTCTGTGCTTCAATGTGGCTGTGGTTGCTGGCTGTCCACCTCTTTTCAACAAGTTTGGGGAAAGAGACCTTGCAGTTGTACAGCATGCTTAGAGGCAAAACGCCTTTAGCTTTTTTTTTTTTTTTTTTTTTTTTTTAGAGATGGAGCCGACTGACTGCTGAGGAGTCAATCAAATAAATACTTTCTAGAAGAGGGGGACTGCGATGTCCTGTGGCAGGACACAGTTTAAAAAACTGCCATTGCAGCCCACTGAAAGATCTGCCCTGCCAGGCCATGAGGTGTGAGGCATTCAGACCTCAAGTCGCATGCCCCTAGAGAGTGGTGCTCAGAAGCACTCATGATGGTAGAGTGCTTATAGAAGCCACCAGTGGATTTCTGTCACAGAAGATGTAACGCCTGCAAAAACTTTGTGGGGAGGAAATTAACACCATGTTTGGTGGCCTTATCTAGAGAACCAGAAGTGCTAGGCTCAAATATCACATTGCAATGGGAGGTGGATTCCGCCTCTATTTCTTTATCACTGCTGCAATCCGGGATGGGCTGTTTCCTTTGGGTGGCGTATTTGTGTTTGGCCCGAGGAAGATTCCCCTGTGAAGATCCATCAGACCCAAGATCAAATCAAGTGGAGCATGGTCTCTTTTTCACCATTGTTGTCTCTGACCCTGCCTTCATCAAGTAACTTCAGCTGAGGTAGTCCGCATGAACCTGCTCGATGGGTCGTGTCTGCCCTGCCCTTCCCTGGGACTCCTGAAAATGTTCTCACAGCTTGCCTCAGGTTATTGAATTGAGTAAAGGCTGGATTGCACTTGTGCCTAGGCTTCCTCTGTGAAGAGCATAGTACAATTATTGTTTATTAAAGACTCTAAAGTTGGCAATATAAATTTTCCACTTTGAGGACTGGTGAACCTCTCTATTCCTGCCTCAATATCGTTGGGCACTCTAGTAGAGTGTATCCATGTTTTTACCTTGACCTGTGTAGCTCATACATGTTTAATACTCTTTTTAGGAGTATGTTTAATGGAGCACATTTGGTTGTATTAAGCTAATACATTGTGTCGAATATGATTTTTAATGGGGGAGATGTAAAGTTTGTTTGTAACCTGATCAATTTAGGAACATTTCTTAACAAAAAGAAATCTGTGCTATGCACCAATATGTAATCAGACAGTAAACCAGGTCCCCTGGATAAAAATATAAACTGAGCTTGTGAATACATAATATCTCATTCATACAAACAAACAATACTCAAGCCCTTAAATACAGTTTGGGAAAATTAGGCAACAAAGGGCCCAAAAAAAGTCCCACAATTGTGACTTCCCAATTAGTGGTTCAATCTCGAAAAGATGTGTTTTGAAATTACTGGTAATTGCTTTAAAGCCTGCTGCATATTTAGTAGTTACTTAATAAGCAACCATAATTGTCTGGGTGGACCCTTGATCATGATCATGTTGATATTTATCAGTGGGCTCCAACCTCTTCCATGATAAGGGCTACTTATTTAGAATGGATTCATCCAGAGATACTAATATTATTTGAGTTGTATACATCAAACAAGAGTACATGAGTGGCCACCGTATGCATGATTACAGGCTCTGATCACCTCAGTGTAGGATTGCCAGCAGTAATGTAAAGAAGGCCTGGTCAATTTGGAATGCCTCTTAGGAGTAATACAGCCACAGTTGCAATGCCCTTCTGGCACCAAGGTAGATATATTTGTAATAACTCTGCCAATTCTGCAAGTTGTATCACTCAATATCAGTTTTAAATATACTTTGGAAGTTATGGGTTTGTTGATTAAACGCGTTTTCGTCTCAAATATAGTCTTTTCGATTTTTGTCTACAGGAGAGCTCCCCGCAGGTCACTGAAGAGCTACCAGTAGCTCACTAGCTACTTGTTGGAAGAGCTTGATCTTATATACACGTTATTGGATACAAGTCCCTCTATTACCAGATATGAATTTTATCACCTTTACTGCTTCAAAGTACAGCTCTAATTATTATCCCTTTCAGGCCAGTTTAATATTGCTCAATATAAATATGCCTCTTTTTGGAAGTACTGCTCTTACTTTATTAGCTAATAATCTCTTTGAACAAAAGTGTTTCAGAATTATACCTTTCTTTAATTTATTAAAAAAGAAACGCAGCTCCTCATGGAGTAGTTGGCTTTCTATGCCAGGTATATTCCAAGAGATGGCAGAAATCTATCTCCCTGAGAACAGGAAATATTCTGCGGATTATCCCCTCCTTTACAGGGCCGTTTCTAGGTGTTTTGCTGCCCTAGGCGAGAATTGAAAAATGCTGCCCCAGGCGAGAATTGAAAAATGCTGCCCCCTCCCTTTTACTACCATCACTCTCTCCCCCTGTCATCCAGGTGTTGGGGAATAGAGGCCTGCTTTGGTGTCTCTCTATCTCATCTGGACTGTCAAATCTGTATTAAAGTAAGTCATCTGTGTCAATTGTTGTGGCTATGTAAGTTATTGCCCAGTTATGCTATCATGGGCTTGAGTTGGGAGAACAGTAGGGCTACTGGCCTCTTCCACTTCCAATCACACCCAGCACGGGCAGATACACAGACCCACGCAGAATCAAACCAACCCATAGTATGCTGCTTTATGGGGCGAGATTCTAGAGACCGAGCAAGCTTTATCGTAGACAAGATATCAAGCAATGCCAGGATAATCTTTTTCGGGGCGGGCCAGGTACCAGCTGTACAATAACACAGGCACCCAGGACTCTTGGTACTTAACGGGTGGAAGGCCCCATGTGAGCTCAAGCATTTGCAATGCAATAGGTCTCGCCTTTACGCGAGTTTAAGCTATTGGCATTGTAAATGACGATGCCTTTTATTTCTGTTTTAAAAACCAAAGCATAAATAAAAGGCATTGTCATTTACAATGCCAATAGCTCAAACTCGCGTAAATGCGAGACCTCGTGCATTGCAAATGCTTGTTCAAAATGCGACAGAATACTAATGTTCCATTCAAACGACACAAGTGCTTCCTTTTACCCTCTTCAATGTATTTTTACTTAGCCTGGGACAAAAACTTCTTGTCAGTTTTTTCATGCTCTGTAACCATCTCCAAAAGCTTGTTCCAAGCAGGAGACCACCACGAGGCCCCCACATGTGAGATCTGTAGTTTTAAGTGATGTCTGTTTTGTTTTTAATTAAACAGACCGGGACGTCACTTTTTGAGTTTTGTGCCAATATATTATGTACACGTTTCTGCTGCATGGTTTTCAATCTGCATTAAATATCCCGGAATGCTGGTGGGCCCCCATGGCAACAGTAATGTTAACACAGGGACAGGTGACCGTAACGGGGGAAGCACAGCTGCAGTACATTACCAGAGTACGGAGGCCAGAAGACAGTAATACAGGCTCACAGTGGCAGGCACTACCAGCAGAGGGCAGTGTAACATCTGTAAAGGTGCACAGAGGAGGCAGCACTCACGGTACACCTGCCGTCACGATACATCAACAGTGGACTGTAAAGGAAGGCATGAATAGAAACAGGAATATAGTGCCATCAAACTTGAGACGTGGCTTCTAAGCCAGGCCTGGTCCAGCAGTCCCTGTGTCGTGGTAAGGCTGTGGCCTAGTGGTGTTTTTAGGCCCTCGTTCCATCTAGGGTGGAAAAATGCATGTGTGCTCCAAGTAAGGCCTTTTGAATGTGAGTGATGGTGGGAAGAGGGGGTAGAGGGGTGGAACGTTGTATCCCATTATCACTTTCCCGACCCCCAGACTGCAGCTCATGGTACAGCACATACTGAACGCATGTGAGAACATATGCAGCACTTTTCTCGTGTCCCGCAGTCGGCACACTGCCCAGGGGCACAGGCGGGTTCAACAGAAAAAGAGTCTCCATCGCCGGAATCTGCATGGTTCTCACTTTCTGGCCTCCGTTCAGTAGCGTGACAGAGAATGATGCCCAGCCCCTACTCCCTGCAGATTGTGATGAGGGGCCCCTGACTCTGCCGAACAACACAGATATTCATTGACCCCGACAAAATGGGGCACTGAGTCCTGAAGGGTTGGAGCCTTCTGTACCCTGGGACTGCATTACGCACATGCATGCATGTTTAGTTTTTTGCCGCCCTCCACCTTTTGCCGCCCTAGGCGGCCGCCTAGCCTTGCCTAATGGTAGAAACGGCCCTACTCCTTTAACCCTATCCAGACCCTACCAGAAGCAATTCCTCCTCCTTTGTATCCAGTTAACATATTTGCAATCTAAAACCAGCGTCAATAGCCGTCACTCCTCTCTGTCTTGATAGTAATATTAGTGTTCGCACACTAACCTGAAATTCTGATGTTCAGTTTTCAATTGTCTCCGACTGAGTAGATGTTCATCTATGTGTATCATCCTTGCTAAGCGTCTCAATCCCTTAGTCTTATAGCCTCTCACAACCTGTCCCTTTTGTTTGCCTTCACAGCCGGAGGCTCTTACTTCATGATTTCACGTGCTCTAGGCCCAGAGTTCGGAGGAGCAGTGGGGCTTTGCTTCTACCTTGGAACCACCTTTGCAGCCTCCATGTACATCCTGGGTGCCATTGAAATCTTTTTGGTAAGTGTCTCTGCGAATTTTGGAATCTGGTGTCATTGTTGCAAATAGCTGCTGCTGGAATGTGAGCAAGTGTTTAATATTGTTTAGCCAGTTTACACACACGGAAAGACAGGAAACTGTGGAACAGGTTCGGCCCTCCAATTATTGCTCAAAGTGGGTTGGTGCTAATTTCCTACCCCCATTTGCACTCATTACAAAGACCTTAATCTATGTGACCCGACTGGAGTGCTGCAGGCTGTGGGCTCACCCTGCCCTTGTTGGTAAGACTGAATTTATATTAGCAGTCTTGAGACCATCGGCCTCTGATCTCCAGCAACAGATGACCAACTTGAGAAAAGGGATACAGCTCCTCCAGGATAGATCAGAGGACGCTGAAGGGCAGTTGCGCCAAAATAATATCTGCATCATTGGACTCCCTGAAAAGATTGAAGATCCTTCTGTGGTCCATTTGATTTAAATATGGCTAAATCAGACTGTGCTCCTGGGGGAGTTCTTCTCTGCGGAGAGGGCACATAAAGTCCCTGTGTGGTCTTTAATCCCCCAATCCACTCCGTATCTCCCCTGGAATGCCCCCATGTCCAATGGTGGAGCACTTATTTTTGTTTACTGTGAGAGAGACCATATTTTCCGTGTAGCTATCAAACATGGCCTATGAGAACTGAAGGGCAGTAAAACCTGCTTCTATCCCTATTACACAAGATGAATATAGTGTAGAAGGCAGAGTTTCCTGGAAGTCAAGCGCACACTGCAACAATTAAACCTCTCCTATGGCTGGATCTTTACATAGTGCTGGCAGATGGCAAGATATTTTTTCATTGCACCGGTGCAGGTCTTGTCGTGGCTGGAAATGACAGGGCATGACATTTGTCTGGTGACACAACGTTCAGAACAAGTTCGGAGGCAGAGGTAGCGTCCATGTCATATAGTGAGAGCCCCGGCTAGGGAGCAAGATGTGGCCGCACAGGCCTCGCTGGTTCAAGATTTATGGGACCTTGCAGAGGCAGCATATTAAGGTTTCGACTCATTGGCATCAGGAGATGTGTTATTGTCCCAACAAGGCCATACAGTCTCTCTAATGACAGAGGATGGCATTGCCTGAGCTCTTTTTGCCCTTTGCAGTGAGGTTCTGTATGATGGCCTGGTCTTGTCTTGTTGTTGTTGTTGAGCAGAGCAGCAAATGGTCCGGTTTTTGTGCCATTTCAAAATCCATATTGATGTGGCAGTGAAACAGTGATACAGCTGGAGATAATTCTAGCTACCCCCATATGCTAATACACAATTGCAACTGTAATAAGTTTGTGTTCAAGGCATGTGAGCTGTAGATCACATGCTGTGCATAGCCTGGCATCTAGTGTTGGGTCCGGATGTTTGCACTTTGTTTTTGTTTGAAGAAGTCTTTTCCAGTCACGAGGTAAGTGACTCCTCCTTTCGGTGATAGTGCGCATGGGCATCAACTCCATTGTTGAACTGTTTTTTTCCGCTATCGGGTTTGGATGTGAATTGCTGCGCTCCGGTTTGGCACCGTTTCTCGGGTTCCCTTCGACGCGCAGTCCACTGCCCTCGACTGTATTGTTTCTCGATCGCGTTTCCTATTCTCTGCTTATCGTTTCGAACCAAGAATCTTTGATCCGAAAACTCGTGGAGGGCCGTTGGGCTACCCGCGCTGGGCTCGCTAGCAGGTCTCGTGCCAAGTTTCCGCACACCAACCTGCACGAAGTGTGCAATCTCTGCTTGTCCCCGGATCATGCCGAGAAGGACTACAATGCGTGCTGATCGTTTCGATCGAAGAAGATGCTCCGTGACCGTCGGGCTCGACGTAACGAAATGCAACAAGGCGGCTCCGTACCGAACATCTTCGGAGAAGATTCCAACCAAGAACACGCTCAAAGAGCCGAAGAAGAACAACATGTATCGGTGTCCGAAGCCGACTCCGACATGGAAGAGAGAAGTGGAGTACAATACACAGGGTCGACGTACCATGAGTACAGAAACCCCCTTAACCCAACAACCAAAACCTTAAAAGGCTCAGGTCCTTCCTTTGCCTACGGGCCAGGGTCGGCACCAAGAAAAAGCCTTTCGGCTCGTGATCGAGTCAGCCTCTTAGCGGCACCGAACCAAAATCCTCGGCACCGAAAAGCAAGCATGTCTAGCCTCCATCTTTGTCCAAGCCTATATCTTCGGTGACGAAGAGTTTGGAGCCGAAACTCTCGACGCCGAAAACTACAACTAAAGAGAAAAAGACTTTTGGTCCGATGTTCCAACTCCGGATCCGAAACAAAAAGAACTGGTTATCAACCCAGATACTGGACATATTCATGTCAAGTTACCTGAAAAAAGGAAATTGGCACATCAGGATGAGCATCATATACCTCTAAAGTAAAGGAATATGGCTACAAACCCATCACCACCTGATATTCCACCTTCTTCACCTACTAATCCTCACCTACTTATTACCCCCACTAATTCACCACCACCACTATCACCTGACCCACAGGATGAGGGTGTTGGGGACGGGGAGGGGGAGGGGATGACAACAGGCACACACGATGTTGATCCATGGAAGGATTATAATACTGATCGACATACAGATACTTACCCTGATTTGTATCCATCAAGGCCATCACCTGCTGATGACAATATAGGTAATATTGAGCTTCTTAATAGGGCTGCTCACTATCATGGGGTGGAATTACATAAAGAAACTTTAGAGGAGGACTTCTTATTCGAGACATTAAGCTCCACTCAGAAAACAACACACACTTTACCAATGCTTAAGGGGATGCTTAAGCATGCAGATGCCCCTACTGACCCTGCTTACATCAAAGGTCAACTGCCCTTAGACTCTTTGGTGGTCTCTGTTGCTCGTAAAAGAGCAAATTCTCAAACAGATAAAGCTCCTCCTCCTGATAAATAGTCTATGTTAATTGATGCCTCTGGTAAAAGGGTAGCTTCTCAGGCAGCTAATCACTGGTGCATTGCTCAGGCTTTGCAAGCCAGATATGATGGCGCTCATTATGATGAGTTGGAAAAACTTATCCAATATCTACCTGATGAGCATAAAGCTAAGGCAAATGATCTCATACAAGAAGGAAAACTCATTACCAATACCTCCATCAAATGTGCATTAGACAGGGGCGTAACACAGGCCCCCGCATCCCCTGCAGTGGTGGGGGGGGGGGGGCCCAGCTGCAGGGGGCCCCCCTCAGAACAGAACTACGGTCTGAGGCCTCCGGATAAAACACGAAGTGGGGGCCCCTCTGTGTACATGCAGGGTGCCCCTTAAACTTTTGTTACGCCACTGGCATTAGATGCAGCAGACACAGCAGCACGTGCAGAAAACACAAGTGTGTTGCTACGCAGACACGCATGGTTAAGAATATCAGGTTTCAGACCTGAGGTACAGGCCTCCATTCTTAATCAACCTTTTGACAAGGAACACCTATTTGGACCAGCAGTTGACATGTCGCTGGAAAAAATGAAAAAAGATACTGAGGTCGCAAAGTCCATGGGGGCTTTACAATTATTTCAATTTCAATTTTCAATTTCAATTTACAATTACCTGCTAGTAGAGGTTTCTTTCGCCGCTCCTTTTAAGGGGGTGGTTCCAAAACTGTTACCACAGAAAATCCCTCCTCCTCTTACAAAGGCAACAATCAATCGCCCTCATCAAGAGGATATTTTAGAGGAGGTTTTAGAGGAAACAATGGTAGGGGAAGAGGCAGAGGCAACTCCACACGCACTTCCCCCTCTAATAACACAGTGACTTGCTTCCACTAACCTCTGATCATTCCACTCCTGTTGGGGGACGTCTCTCTCAATTTCTCTCTGTCTGGAACACCATCACCACAGACAAATGGGATCTACAAATTATTCAATACGTTTACTGCCTGGAGCTTACAGACACTCCCCCCAAACATTCTTCCAAGATCATATGCAATGTCACAGGAACATCTCACCCTTCTAAAAAAGAGGTTCAATCTCTGTTAGAAAAAGGAGCAATAGAGCCAGTCCCATTAAAACATCAGGGAACAGGAGTATACACCCTATACTTCTTAGTTCCCAATAAGGACGGATCTCTCAGGCCTATACTGGAACTCGGAGAACTCAATCTATACATTCAATCAGACCACTTTTACTTGATCACTCTACGAGTACTTTCACTACTTCAACAAGGTGACTTCCGGTCCACTCTGGACTTAAAGAATGCCTATTTTCATATCCCAATACATCCTGCTCATCGCAAATACCTAAGGTTCGTAGTAGCAGGACAGCATTATTAGTTCAAGGTGCCCCCATTCGGAGTAACAACCGCACCCAGAGTTTTCACCAAGTGCTTTGCAGTAGTCGCAGCTCACCTTCGAAGACAACACATTCACATCTTCCCATATCTGGACGACTGGCTCATAAAAGCCAGCTTGTAAAACAGCTGTCTGTCACACTCGCAAAAGAGTGCAGTTGCTCCACGAGCTTGGATTCACAGTAAACCTGTCTAAGTCTCATCTACAGCCATTCAACACACAGGGGTATCTGGGAGCCACAATAGATACACAAAAGGCTTTGGCCTACCCCAATCTGGCCAGAATACGCAACATGCAAAAACTGCTCTGCCAGTTTCAGCCTCGTCACTCATTGCCAGCTCGAGTGTTCATGCAGTTACTAGGGATGATGGCGTCTTGCATACTAATAGTCCCTTTCGCAAGACTTCACATGCGTCCCCTTCAAGAGTGCTTAGCACGTCAGTGAAACCAGTCTCAGGGTCGGTTATCGGATCTAGTGTTGGTGGATGGCCGCACCCATCGCTCTCTGCAGTGGTGCAATACACAAAACCTTTCAAAAGGGCGGCCCTTTATCGACCGAGTTCCACAGATAGTGCTAACAGCAGACGCATCGCTCACTGGTTGGGGAGCTCATCTCCAAACACATACAATTCAGGGCATGTGGAGCCTGCAGCAAAAGCAACTCTTCATAAACCATCTAGAGCTGCTAGCAAGTTTTCTAGCTCTCAAAGCGTTTCAAGTTCATCTAGTAGGCACAGCTGTCCTGGTCCATACAGACGACATGACAGCAATGTACTATATGCACAACTAGCACAGACCATCTGGAGATGGGCCATACGTCACAAAATGTTTCTCCTGGCAGATCACCTTCCAGGAGTAAAAAATCAGGTTGCAGATCTGCTCAGTCGTCAAAGACAACAGATTCACGAATGGGAACTCTACCCTCAAGTTCTCCTCCCATTCTTTCAGATGTGGGGCTTTCCAGACATAGATCTGTTCGCCGCAAACCTAAACGCAAATTGCCCAAACTTCGCATCCAGACATTCTCACCCATTGTCCAAGGGCAATGCACTGTGGATGAATTGGTCAGGGATGTTTGCCTACACTTTTCTGCCTCTCCCACTCATTCCATTACTGGTTCAGAGGCTCAGACAGGCGTCCTTGACATTAATCCTAGTTTATCCCACATGGGCTCGGCAACCCTGGTTCACAACCCTGTTGGAGCTCTCAGTAGTTCCTCTCTAAAAACGACACCTCACTCCCAATATGCTCACTCAGAGCCATGGAGAAATAAGACATACAGATCCCAGCAATCTAAACATTATGATCTGGCACCTGAAATTTTAGAGTTTGGCTACCTTAATCTTCCACCAGACTGTATTAATATTATCAAAGAGGCTAGACGTCCTACCACAAGAGCATGGTATGCAACAAAGTGGAAGCGATTTGTGATATACTTCAATAACAACCAAATAGATCCATCTTCAGTTCAAAACATAATTTGCTATTTACTACATCTGCAGCGTTCCAATTTAGCGTACTCTTCTTCCATACGCTTACATCTTGCTGCAATAGCTGCATACCTACAGAACAGACAACATCTGTCTCTTTTTAGAGTGCCCGTCATCAACGCATTTATGGAGGGAGTTAAAAGAATCATTCCTCCAAGACTTCCACCTGCTCCAGTGTGGAATCTCAACATTGTCCTCACCAGGCTAATGGGTCCACCCTTTCAACCATTGCATACATGTGAGGTACAGTTCCTTACTTGGAAGGTAGCTTTCCTCATAGCTATCACATCTCTGAGGAGAGTGGGTGAGCTTCAGGCACTAACCATAGAAGAACCAATCATACAAATACATCAAAACAAAGTGTTTCTGCGGACCAACCTTGCATTTCTACCAAGTCATGTCTGCCTTTCATATCAACAAATTTGCTGAGTTGCCTGTGTTCTTACCTCAACCAGATTCTGTGGCAGAAAGTGCTTTACACACTTTAGATGTGAAAAGATACATAGAAAGGACAAAACCTTTTCGGAAAACAAAACAACTATTGCAAGGTGGATAGTCAAATGCATTCAGATATGCTATGCAAAAGCAAAAATAATTGTAACAATTCTCCCTAGAGCACACTCCACTCGCAAACTAGGGGCTTTTATGGCATTTCTAGGAAACATACCCATAGATGATATCTGCAAAGCTGCAACATGGTCTAAACCTCACACATTCACAAAACACTATTGTGTAGATGTGTTAGCAAGTCAGCAAGCTGGTGTGGGCCGAACAGTTTTATGTACACTATTTCAGACCACTGCATCAGCTACAGGTTAGCCACCGCTTTGGGAGATAACTGTTGTTTAGTCTATGCACAGCATGTGATCTACAGTTCACTTGCCTCGAACCGAAAATGCTACTTACCCAGTATGCATCTGTTCTTGCCATGTAGAACTGTAGAGTCACATGCCCCCACCCGCCTCCCTGGGTACCTATACCTGTTGCAGTTACATCTTACTTAGATACATACATACATGGACATCTCTTACTACTCTTACTAACTCTATTATCACCCTCTGCGGCAAACAATCTAACAATGGAGTCGAAGCCCATGCGCACTATCACCGAAAGTGCAAACATCCGGACCCAACACTAGATGGTGGGCTATGCTCAGCATGTGACTCTACAGCTCTACATGCCAAGAACAGATGCATACTGGGTAAGTAGCATTTTCCTTTGTTTGTTTAATTTTCTGTTGATTACTGTTGCTTGGGTTGCCAGTACATGTTTTCTCTGTTGACTGGGCCGTTATGACCATTGTATGGATTGATTATCATCTCCGACGTCATGATATATAGCACAACTTGGGGATACTGTGAAGTATCTATGTACGGGTGCCCACAAGATACACTCTCCTACCTTTTCTCAACATGTTCTGTCCGTACTCTACCTTTCAACCAGAGAGGCGGGGGGCCATGAATGGCTCCCCCATTTTAGGAAAACGTCTCACTTTTGCACCATGATCCAGCAATACACATTTCTTACCTGGAACGTCAGGGGGATGGGCACACCTGCCAACCACTGTCACTTACATTCCTTTCTTAGACGTAGAATCATACAAATAGCCTGTCTGCAAGAAACCCACATGATACTATCCAAATTATGGAAACTGGAAAACAAATGGTGAGGCCTGATTTGGAGTACTACGTTCTCTGCATTCTCTTGGGGTTCATTGGTTTTGATAGCACACGGGTGCCTTACACAATACAGTGCAAAACAGTGGATGTTAAGGGTAGGTTTAATAAAGTTAAGGTTTTCCTGGATGGCACTCCATTAATAATTGCCTGTATATATGAGTATGGGACACATGCAATTCCTAGATAATATGGCACCACATGAAACTAGGACGCTAGGTGTTTCTTCCTTATGGGGAGGGGATTACAATCTGGCACGCCTGCTTGATATACGTTACAGGGTGAGATGGCTTTAGGTGTGTCTCGTACAATCTTATGTGTCTCGGAATCTCGTATGTCTCTGCATCATAAGCATGCCAGAAGACCATTTGATGGCCTGGTAGGTAGAGATACATAAAGTGTTCCCGGTTTATTATTAGACCCTGTGTAATACTGCTGTGCTGCATTCCTTTCACCATATTGTTAACTATGTGGAAGCTTGGTTGGTGTTTGGTCTTAGAGAGGCTTACTAGTCTATATTCTACTCTTGAGCTGTTTTGAAGAAGATAAAGGATGACTGTCATGGATTGTCGACGTTTTTGGTTTGAAAAACTGCAGTCGGTTTTCACAATTTTGAGTTGTGGCATGTATAATATTGTTTAAAGGCTTCCCTATTTACCAGTTCCTTATAAATGCCGAAGATTACCTTTGTTTTCTTTAATGAAATTGGTTCGCCAACCTTTTTCATTTTCCAAACGACCTTTTGATAATGCTTTCTAATCATTGATAGATTGTTTTGTTGTGATTCACACCATCAACAGTCATGTTTACAGTATTTTTTTTTAACCTCTTCAGTGCCCATGACGAGATAGTCTCGTCATGGAGCACGGTTGCGCTGTGCCCATGACGAGACTATCTCGTCATGAACCCCACCCACTAATGTAACGCCCGGCACAGGAGGGGAAAAGGGCGTGGCACAGAAGGGGTTAATAGTGCCTTTATTAGTGCCAGGTCATGGTTGCATTATTTATTTGTTGCTTTGAACACGTTTGTGTTACACCAATTCTTATTCATTGGGGGTAGCTTGTTAAGGCTAAAGGTTATCTTTCATTGAATCAACTCGATCTCAGTCATTGTTAGTGGCAGCTATGAGACCAGCCCTTTCGTACAATAGTTCCAACTCAACTCGTCTCTAAATACTTTATTAGCAGGTTGTGTTTGAAGAGATTGTCACATTTGGATTTGTGAATGGGTAGATGGCAGTATATCTTCCAGCGCCTGCAAGGTTGCATTTGAATTTAAGATGTTGGTTAATGTGCAAATGAAAGATGTTATAGGTGATGTCTACTGTATTTACTGTCAGTTGTCATGCCTTTAAAATTTGATGAATTATGTAGTTATGCCGTCTGGCACTGTTGGGTATTTCAACCAGAGCCAGGACAACTCATTTAGTCTGAAGGAATTGTTTCATGTCTGTTTACTAATAGTGTGGCTGAATGAGGATTAACTGTTGTTGAGGGAATTCACTCAGAATGAGAGTTTATTCTAGGATTTCTTAGACCATGCCTTCCCTTATTGAAAAATAATCTTACGATTAAAAGTAGACAATAATAGGGGACTTCCAAGGACATTGGAGAAGTGTGTGTGTTTCATTGAATTACTTTTTTTCCATCCTGTTTGCCTGCTTAGTCCATAAGGCAGGCAGGGCAGTCATATGTTTGTGGTCTATGTTGGACTTACTTTTTGCTATTGGTGTTCTTGTCAGATTTATGGCTTGATCTCGCATGGGAGACTTTAAAAATCAGTTGCTCTCTAGCCTTTATATGTTGGCTGCCTTAAACATAGCTGCCTAGATGACTAGAGTTCTTGTTCCATGTGGTTCTAAAGAAAGTGTGTGGAAGGGACTTTCTGCATGCAGCCAAAGTTGGCTCAGTTTGGCTGTACACTTTCTCCTCAGCCCCCATTTTTGTGCCACTGAAGTGTCCCAGATAGATGGTTGAGATACTTGTACTGTAACAGTCAGCACTGGACGCCATCTGCATGTAGTTGTCCTCCATCCCCACTGCACAGGTGCTGTCCTCTATACCTGGAGCTATGGGTGGCAGCTTTTCAAGCTGACAGACCTAAGTTTCGAGGTAACCTGTGAGCCTTTTTCAGGCCTCCTACTTGCTGAGTCACACAATCCAGTAATTGTGGAATATGACTGGTGGAGGTGGCGTTCCAGGGACTAAGCTTGACCTCAAATTGCCGGATCTAGGAGTCCAGCAATAAGGATTGCTTGCAGCTAGTTCTTGTCCTGGTGCATCCTTTTTGAGCTTTCCTTTTTGCATACCCCACTAAATATGAGGTTGACTTGCTCGAAGCATAAAATATAGGGCCTTAGCCAAAAGGTGTTATATATTTTTTTGTAAGTAGGATGGCTTTTTTGGACCGCTTTATCCTGGTGCTGTTGTCCCAATTACCTGGTTACGATCGGTCTAATAGTATCACTATGTCCACACATGTGTGGTACCTTCTGTTTTAATTTTCTATAATATTATTTATTATTTTCCTTATTTTGTTTTAATTCATTTATTTTCAGCCCGGTTATTTATTTGTTTAAGACCTTCGGTCAGTAGGTTTGACTACTACGTAGTTACGTTGTCTTTCCTCCGTCTCCATGCTGGGGAGCAGTGCCTTATTAAATGCTGCTTCCGACATGCCTACACCTTTATGCACAGTGATTGAGACGAAGGCAGGCCAGGACTTCTGGGTGGGTGTGTTTTACGGATTATTCAATGACTTGGTAACTTGGAATTCATGTGTTCTGAGTCAAGTCAAACATGACGTTTATTTAGACCATTTAGTCTTTAAACCCATTAAACATCACCCTTTACAATAAATCTAAAAATATGTTCAATTCATCATAACTTCCAGTACAATTATCCAATTTCCATGAGCTTTTTCCCTCGTTTACTCGGTATTAAAACTGTTATACATACACACTTCTATAAAATGACATAGAATTATTTAAAACAGTAACAAATTTCTATTATACAATATTCTTAAAATAATATAAGACACAAGGCTTTTTCTGACAAGGAAACTATCCTAACTTCCATCATATCTCTCAGCCATTCGTTGCCCTTTCCATGAAAATCCTTTTTACGGCCTCCATGTGCTCTGCGATGGCTGCTGAAATTTCAAGATTTCTCATATCAGTGAGAAGTTTGATTGCTTGTGCGCATGAAACGGTCGCATATTTTTTAAAAAAATGGGCGTAAAAACTGTCCGCAGGGCTAGCACTTTTGGGCAGTCCACTAAAATATGTAAATTATTGCACTTTATGCCCAGTCTACATGTACATTTACCATCAGGTTGCCTTCTTTCTGCTTTTACTTTCCTGTTAATCATACCAAAATTAACACCAACTCTCAATCTTAAAACATGTGCTCTAAGCCATTGATTGGGTAATATATCCAAATAGGGGAACCAAATTTCTTTCTCCCAACTCGCTATCATAAATTTCACTGACTCTTCTTTCTCAGATACTCCATGTCTTCCATTCTAGACAATTCTGTCCCTAGAGTTCTGAGTTCGCTTTTTGTTACGTTACGGTCCATTCTCACATTTAAGTTTTCACAAACTAGATACAATTTCTTCCTGACCTCTTTTGCCCATTTTAGTTCACTAAGCTGGGCTTATACCCAATCTTTTCCAAAATCTTACTAAGGGCACTTGTGCCTGTACTCCCAGCTCCAGTCTAATTGCCTGGACCATGGATGAGCCTGGTAGAGACATTGGGGATTTTATACATTTCCCTTCCTCTACGTCCCAGCTGCTTTTGCCACTTAAGCCAATTACTTCAGAGCCGTATTGTAGTTGTGGTGGTATCATAGCATTATAGGCCTTTAACACTGGTCTGTGAGACATGTACCCGTAGATACAATTACATTTTTTCAGCCCATAGACAGATGTCCGAGTTTTGACTTTTTGGGCCTCCAAATGCATACGCCACTTGAAGGATTTGTCAAACCAGATCCATAGGTGTTGGAAACAGCCCACTCCCACTCTGAAAGGGTGGTGGTGGACTCCCCGAACACTCTGTGGTAGCTTGGCTCGAGTGGTCAGGAACCAGGCGCAGTGCTAAGCATACAATATACCCATACAATAACCATGCGTGCATCCGTTCCAAAAACGACCCTACACCGTAAAAATTATGAAAATATCTTTCTTTATCTTTTTCTCTTAGTTGCTGATTGGAAAAATAAATAACACAATCACAATATACAAATTTAAATAGTGCAGGTCAAATAAATATTTTCTGTAGATTCAATAAATAGGGATGATCATAAATACAAGGGACATAAATAACAGTGCAGGTAATACAGGCAATTAAATATTTTGAGGCAATAAATACTGTACCAATAAATATTGTACACCATCAAGTCCTGTGGACCTATAAATATAGTGAAACAATAAATAGGTAAAAAACTCAATAAATACAGTGCCCCCAATAAATAATTAAAAGTATACAGCAACACTCATGTAATCAGATGACTTTTCAATTCCTAAGGGCTGATTTGGCCCAGGCACAGCTTGTAGGGTTGGGGAAGGCTTGAGGGGGGGGCTACTCCCTGGCTGGGACAAGGCTGAGGCCTAAACTGAGGTAGATCAAAGGGGGGAATACCAGTGCCCTGGCTTTCTCTCTCCACACAACCTCTCTAGGTTAGTCCCAGTTCACCCCAGGCACAGTCAGGTTGGTTTCAGCACCTCCCTAGCCCCTTAGAGCAGTCTCTCAGGTCTCCACAGGGCCTTAGGCGCCCTCTACTCCACTTACTGCCCTTTTTCTGATGTTCCGACGCCGCTGGAGTCGTGTCGACGCCGTGAGGCGGTTCCGGTTCGGTCTCGGCGGCCTCGGCACAATGTCAGTTCGTTGACGACGCCGGTAGGCGGTTCCGGTCCGATGTCGGCGGCCTCGGTTCGATCTCGACCTCCGATTCGACGGCGTCGGGCAGTCTCTACTCGGTGTCGACTTCGGGCGGCTCCGGTCCGATGGCGCTCTCAGCTCCGATGACGTCGGCCGGCCTGGCCTCGATGTCGACTTCCGGCGACTCCGGGGTGCGATCCTCACCCCCGACCTCCGGTGCTCCTCCTCTCAGGTTCCGGGCGACTCCGGAGTGCGATCCTCACTCCCGACCTCCGGTGCTCCTCTACCTCGGTCTCCGACGACTCCGGAGGGCGGACTTCACTCCTCCGATGACGCCGCTCACTCGACCTCGGTTCACTTCCTCCTCGACCTCTGGTATTCCTCACGACCCCCGTCGGCGCCCTCTCACGACCTCGGTCGGCTCCGGGTACGACGTCTGCTACTTCAGTCAGCGCCGCTTCTCCACCTCGGGCTCCAGGTCTCAGGCTACTCGACGCCGGACTCCAGGGAAACCAGTTTCCAGGTCAGGATCTTGCTGCTTTCTGCTTCTAAGGCCTGTTCCTGCTGTCCAGGTCCTTAGGTTGAGTTTTTCTGTCTTCTTCCCACACAGGGCTATAGGCTGGGATCCATCAGTAGGGACAAGTATCAAGGGTGGGTTTATGGACCCCACTCCAGGCACAAGTTTCCACCCCTGCTGCTTCACTCCTTCCTCCTTCACTGCTGTGCTGCTCTCTCTTCACCAGTCAGGTGCCAACTGCCAGCTCCAACTGCCAACTCTCTGTCTTAACTTCCCAACATTCTAAACCGCCTCCAACTGTCACAGAGTTCTGGAATGTTCTGGAAGGTGCTGGTAGGTTCCAGTGGATGCTGGTGATGTCACAGGTGGCCACCATTTTGTGCTTCAGGCCCTCAGACAGAAGTTTCAGGGGCAGCTAAAATGGCTCCCTGAATCTACAGCAACACGAAAAAGTCTGGTGGTTCCCAAAAAGGAAAAATTCAAACAGGGTTTGAGGCAAAAGTGGGACAAAATAAATAATGATGAGGAGGGACCACCCAAAGGGCTGACAGGTCTAACACGCGTCCCCCCCAGCTGAAAGTGGGGAGAGCTACCCAACCCCTTGGGAGTTCTCATCACTAAGGCGGAAATACCTTGAGAGACCGTCTGCATTGGCGTGGTCCACTCCAGGCCGATGTTCCACCTGAAAGTCCATCCCCTGTAGGGAAATAGACCACCTCAACAACTTGGGATTCTCCCCCTTCATTTGCATCAGCCAACGAAGGGGTCTGTGGTCGGTCTGAACTAGGAAGTGCGATCCAAACAGGTATGGCCGCAACTTCTTCAGAGCCCATACCACTGCAAAGGCTTCACGCTCTATTGCACTCCACTTCTGTTCCCTGGGAAGTAGTCTCCGGGATAGGAAGACCACGGGTTGATCCAGACCCTCTTCGTTGAGTTGCGATAACACTGCCCCAATGCCATGTTCTGATGCATCTGTCTGGACAATGAACTTCTTGGAAAAGTCTGGGGCCCTTAAGACCGGGGCCTCGCACATGGCTTTCTTCAATCTCACAAAGGCCTGCTGACAGGCCTCCGTCCAGACTACCCGTCGAGGTTGTTTCTTGGACGTGAGCTCCGTGAGGGGGGCTACGATGGTACCGTACCCCTTCACGAAGCGGCGGTAATATCCCGTGAGGCCCAAAAATGCTCGGACCTCAGTCTGTGTCTTGGGGGGTTCCCAGGCCATGATGGCCTCGATCTTCGCCTGGAGGGGTTGCACCGCTCCCCTACCCACCAAGTGTCCAAGGTACACTACCGACCCCTGCCCGATCTGGCACTTGCTGGCCTTGATCGTCAATCCAGCTTGTCTCAGGGCCTGGAGAACAGCTTGCAGGTGACGCAAGTGATCCTCCCAGCTGTTACTGAAGACGGCTATGTCATCCAGATAAGCAGCAGAGAAACTCTCCATTCCGGTGAGGATCTGGTTTACCAGGCGCTGAAACGTGGCAGGTGCGTTCTTGAGCCCAAAGGGCATCACACAGAACTGGTAGTGGCCATTGGGCGTGGAGAAGGCTGACCTTTCCCTTGCTCCATCAGTCAACGAGATCTGCCAGTACCCTGAAGTAAGGTCAAAGGTACTTAGATATTGGGCAGCTCCCAGCCGGTCAATCAATTCATCCGCCCTAGGGATCGGATGAGCATCAGTTTTTGTCACTGAATTCAGTCCCCGGTAGTCCACACAGAACCTCAGTTCTGGTTGGGCACCCGGTGGTGCAGCTTTCGGTACTAACACCACCGGACTAGACCAGGGGCTGCTAGAAGGTTCAATCACTCCTAGCTCCAGCATCTTAGTGACTTCACTATGAATGCTGGCCTTCACCTTGTCTGACATCCGGTAGATCTTGGACTTCACAGGTGGGCTGTCTCCTGTGTCCACATCATGGACGCACAGGTGAGTCCTACCCGGGACAAGGGAGAACAACGAAGAGTACTGCCCCAGGACCTGGCGACAGTCCTCCTGCTGTTCAGGAGTTAGAGATGGGGAGAGAATCACTCCCTCCACCGACCCATCCTTTTCTTGAGATGCAAACAGATCAGGGAGAGGCTCGCTTTCCACGTCCTCTCCTCCGTCAGTCACCATCATCAAGATGACTTCGGGCCTCTCGTGGTGGGGTTTGAGGCGGTTGGCATGCAGCACCCGCAGGGGCTGACGAGGGGTCTTCAGGTCCACCAAGTAGGTAGCCTTACCCTTCTTCTCCAACACCTCAAAGGGTCCTGACCAGCGATCCTGGAGGGCACTAAGCTCTCCGGGTTCGATCACCCACACCTTCTGGCCAGGCTCCAACTCCACCGGGTGAGCATTGTGGTCATACCACGCCTTCATCACTGCTTGGCTGGCTTCCAAGTTGTCAGAAGCTTGCTTCCACAACTTAGCCATCTGGCTCCGGAAGGCCAGCATGTAGCTCACCACATCCTGGGGAAGCTTTCTGGGAGTTCTTTCCCATCCGTCTCTCACCAGGTTGAGAGGTCCACGTACAGGGTGCCCATACAGAAGCTCGAAGGGGCTGAAGCCCACTCCCTTCTGTGGCACTTCCCTGTAAGAGAAAAGTAGACAGGGTAGGAGGACGTCCCATTTCCTCCGCAGGCTTTCAGGCAGACTTCTGATCATGCCTTTCAAGGTTTTGTTAAACCTTTCCACCAGACCATTGGTCTGGGGGTGGTAAGGAGTTGTGAACCGGTAGGTCACTCCACACTCCTTCCACATCGCCCGCATATACGCTGACATGAAGTTGGTCCCCCTGTCGGACACAACTTCCTTGGGAAAACCCACTCGGGTAAAGATTCCCATCAGGGCCCTAGCCACAACAGGTGCTGTTATGGTCCTCAGAGGTATTGCCGCTGGGTACCGTGTGGCATGATCCACCAGAATCAGGATAAACCTGTGACCAGCTGATGTTGGCGGATCTAACGGACCCACAATGTCGATGCCCACCCTTTCAAAGGGGGTGCTAACGACAGGAAGTGGTTCCAGGGGAGCTTTCAGCTTCACCCCTGTTTTCCCACTGGCTTGGCAAGACACACATGTCCGGCAGTAGGTATCGGACGACACTTTCATCTGAGGCCAATAAAAGTGTGGGACCAGACGGGCGAAGGTCTTGTCTTGCCCCAGGTGTCCTGCCAATGGTATCTCGTGAGCCAACTCCAGAAGGAAGACTCGATAACGTTGAGGAACTACCAAGGCTCGTGACGATCCATGTAGGGATGCCTTGGGTTCACTGTAGAGGAGGCCATCCTCCCAGTAAACACTGTAGTTCCCTTCAACGTTCCCTGCTGCCTGGGCTTCGGCCTGTCGCCTCAGCCCCTCAAGGGTAGGGCACTCCCTCTGGCCCTGGCAGAATTCCTCCCTGGACGGGCCTCCCTCCACGTGCCACTCGGCCGGGATGGGTAGGTCCTCCAGGTTGGTAACGTCCCCCTCCGCAGACTCCTGGTCCACCACCTCCGGTGGCCTATCCGTCCTACGGGGTGGAGACGCCGAGGCAGGCTCCTCCTGTCCTCGGTTCTTCCCTTGTCTGGCAGCTGGCTGGGCCTTTGTTCCAGGCTCCAGCCGAAATGAACTCCCTCTTCGGGTAGTCGCGGACCTTGTGCTAACACAGGCCCAGTCAGGTGTACCCAGCATCTCGGTGTGAGTCCGGTATTCCACCTCCTTCCAAGCGTTGTGCTCCATATCATTCCCCAGCAGACAATCGACTGGCACGGCAGGGCTTACGGCAACTCGAAGTGAACCTGCAACCCCCCCCCCATTCAAAGGGAACCTCGGCCACGGGATAGTGACCTGTTCTGCCGTCAGCCATCGCGGCTGGGTGGAGTACATCGGGAATTACCTGCTCTGGAGACACCAGTTGACTACGCACCATAGTCATACTGGCTCCTGTGTCTCTCAGAGCCTCCCCTCTTTGGCCGTTGATGGTGACCCACTGCCCATACTTTGCGGTATTTGCGGGCACCTGGATCTTAGGAACCATCTCCCGTTCTCCCAGGGACACTAAAGTGACACCCGCCCACTCCCTTCCCTTAGTTAAGGGCATCTCCTCCCCGAGCACTGCACTAGCTACTCCGGGGGTCTTTCCTCCAGTGGGAGGGGGTGGTCGTTTCTGGCACTTCGGATCTCCTTTATAGTGTCCAACGCCACCGCACTCATAGCAATGGACAACCCTTGGCTGCTGACTCTGGCCAGGATTAGGGTTTCTGGGCGGGTTAGCCTTAGGGGTGAATCCTGTTCCCTTCCCTTGGAAGTTATTTTGGGGGCCTTTGGAGAACTCCTTTTTCTTTTCCCCTCCCTCTTTCTTCTGGGGGGCGCCCTGTCCGGCCTTTTGAGTATCCCCTCCAGTCCCCCTTGTGGACACCCGGGTACTAGCCCAAATGTCCGCCTCCTCAGCAAGCTTCCGGGGACTGGTCAGCTTGCTATCCACCAGGTGTTGCCGCAGTTCAGGGAAACATTTCTCGAGCAGGTGTTCCTTCAGTACTAGGTCAAACAACTCCTCGTAGTTCCTCACTTCACTGCCCTGAATCCAACCTTCCATTGCCTTCTTCGCATAGTCCAGGAAGTCCACCCAATTCTGCGTGCCCAGTTTGTGACTACCCCTGAACTTCTGTCTGTACTTTTCAGGTGTTAGTCCAAACTTTCTGATGAGCGCCAGTTTCATGGTGGGGTAGTGGGTTTGCTCATCCTCTTCGAGGGCCAATAAAGCATCCCTACCAGCTGGAGGCATGTACTTATACAATCCCCCTCCCCAGTACTTCTCTGGAACCCCATGGGCCCTCAACGAGACCTCATAGGCTGCTAGCCACTTGGCGATATCGTCGCCCACCCCATAGCTAGCCACTATGTCCTTTGGCAGGTATGGTTTAGATTCCCTGGTGATCTCTTGGGTTTGGCTGCCACCATTAGGAACAGGTTGTGCCCCGATTCTCAAGATCTGAAGATCTATTTCTTTCAGTCGCAATTCATGGGCCATCCTCTGCTCCTCCTTCTCCTTTTCCAGCCTTGCTAAGTCCCATGTGAGCTGTCTTTTCTCCCTCCGATCTGTTAGCTCCACTTCAGACAAGCCACCGCTAGAGGCACTGCTGCCCTTCCTAGAAATGGTTCTGGGCCCTGCTGACAGGTTCCCCACCTCAGGTTGGTACATCTCAGCCCCCTCGGGGTCAGGCTCTCCATCCCTGTCTTCCTCCTCAGCCTTGCTTTCCCTGCGTGCCTCCCCCCAAGCCCTTAAGCTGGTTTGGAGTGCACCCTTCTTTGCTCCTGGGGGACAGTACACCCCCTCCCGCTGGCAAAACTCCCTGAGTTGGGCCACAGTGTACGTTTCTAGATTTTCTAGTACAAACTCCATCTTGCCCACTCAGGTTAGAGGACAGGTTTTGTGCAGTAACAATGCAGGGGGGTACCTTTAATAATACCTCCTCCCACCACCAGAGTAAATTTGGAAAAAAACAAAAACCCACAATTAGGAAGGCCGCTTTTGAGAAAACTCCCGGTGTAGGCCTATGGACTACCCACAGTTATTGTTGAGTATACGTAGGCACAGCTCAATCCCACCACTGAACACCAATTTATGTTGGAAACAGCCCACTCCCACTCTGAAAGGGTGGTGGTGGACTCCCCGAACACTCTGTGGTAGCTTGGCTCGAGTGGTCAGGAACCAGGCGCAGTGCTAAGCATACAATATACCCATACAATAACCATGCGTGCATCCGTTCCAAAAACGACCCTACACCGTAAAAATTATGAAAATATCTTTCTTTATCTTTTTCTCTTAGTTGCTGATTGGAAAAATAAATAAGACAATCACAATATACAAATTTAAATAGTGCAGGTCAAATAAATATTTTCTGTAGATTCAATAAATAGGGATGATCATAAATACAAGGGACATAAATAACAGTGCAGGTAATACAGGCAATTAAATATTTTGAGGCAATAAATACTGTACCAATAAATATTGTACACCATCAAGTCCTGTGGACCTATAAATATAGTGAAGCAATAAATAGGTAAAAAACTCAATAAATACAGTGCCCCCAATAAATAATTAAAAGTATACAGCAACACTCATGTAATCAGATGACTTTTCAATTCCTAAGGGCTGATTTGGCCCAGGCACAGCTTGTAGGGTTGCGGAAGGCTTGAGGGGGGGGCTACTCCCTGGCTGGGACAAGGCTGAGGCCTAAACTGAGGTAGATCAAAGGGGGGAATACCAGTGCCCTGGCTTTCTCTCTCCACACAACCTCTCTAGGTTAGTCCCAGTTCACCCCAGGCACAGTCAGGTTGGTTTCAGCACCTCCCTAGCCCCTTAGAGCAGTCTCTCAGGTCTCCACAGGGCCTTAGGCGCCCTCTACTCCACTTACTGCCCTTTTTCTGATGTTCCGACGCCGCTGGAGTCGTGTCGACGCCGTGAGGCGGTTCCGGTTCGGTCTCGGCGGCCTCGGCACAATGTCAGTTCGTTGACGACGCCGGTAGGCGGTTCCGGTCCGATGTCGGCGGCCTCGGTTCGATCTCGACCTCCGATTCGACGGCGTCGGGCAGTCTCTACTCGGTGTCGACTTCGGGCGGCTCCGGTCCGATGGCGCTCTCGGCTCCGATGACGTCGGCCGGCCTGGCCTCGATGTCGACTTCCGGCGACTCCGGGGTGCGATCCTCACCCCCGACCTCCGGTGCTCCTCCTCTCAGGTTCCGGGCGACTCCGGAGTGCGATCCTCACTCCCGACCTCCGGTGCTCCTCTACCTCGGTCTCCGACGACTCCGGAGGGCGGACTTCACTCCTCCGATGACGCCGCTCACTCGACCTCGGTTCACTTCCTCCTCGACCTCTGGTATTCCTCACGACCCCCGTCGGCGCCCTCTCACGACCTCGGTCGGCTCCGGGTACGACGTCTGCTACTTCAGTCAGCGCCGCTTCTCCACCTCGGGCTCCAGGTCTCAGGCTACTCGACGCCGGACTCCAGGGAAACCAGTTTCCAGGTCAGGATCTTGCTGCTTTCTGCTTCTAAGGCCTGTTCCTGCTGTCCAGGTCCTTAGGTTGAGTTTTTCTGTCTTCTTCCCACACAGGGCTATAGGCTGGGATCCATCAGTAGGGACAAGTATCAAGGGTGGGTTTATGGACCCCACTCCAGGCACAAGTTTCCACCCCTGCTGCTTCACTCCTTCCTCCTTCACTGCTGTGCTGCTCTCTCTTCACCAGTCAGGTGCCAACTGCCAGCTCCAACTGCCAACTCTCTGTCTTAACTTCCCAACATTCTAAACCGCCTCCAACTGTCACAGAGTTCTGGAATGTTCTGGAAGGTGCTGGTAGGTTCCAGTGGATGCTGGTGATGTCACAGGTGGCCACCATTTTGTGCTTCAGGCCCTCAGACAGAAGTTTCAGGGGCAGCTAAAATGGCTCCCTGAATCTACAGCAACACGAAAAAGTCTGGTGGTTCCCAAAAAGGAAAAATTCAAACAGGGTTTGAGGCAAAAGTGGGACAAAATAAATATTGATGAGGAGGGACCACCCAAAGGGCTGACAGGTCTAACAATAGGTATTTGTACTCATTCACAATTTCCAATTTAGATATGCCCAGGTACCAATTGAGCCTCTGATCTCTCTTCCCAAAGCATAGAATCTTAGTCTTTTCCATATTTACGGTTAAATGCTTTGCACCACAATATTTGCTAAATGCATCTAATTTCCGCTGCAGACTCAGCTCTGTCTGGTCCAGAATTACTAGGTCATCAGCATAAAGTAGACAGGATACTTGTTTTCCGTTCATTTTTGGGCTTGCACTTCTGTCTACTTCCAAAAACCTTGGCAGATCTGCCGAAAAAATAGCAAAGAGTAAGGGGGCCAAAACACAGCCCTGTCTTAGGGCATTGTTGATTGCAATTCTCTGTGTCAAGGATCCCACCTTATCCTTAATTACTTGGGCCCAGTTCTGAGTGTGTAACTGCTAGATTACCACCAGGCGCCCTTCTGGGATGTCATATTTTTCAAGGTCTACCAAAGGCAACTCCTGTCGACCAAGTCGAGCGCGGTGCGGAAGTCTACAAAGCAATAGTACAACTTCTCTCTTTGCTCCATATACTTTTTGCGCCACTACCCATAGAGTAAAACAGTGGTCGATCGTTGAGTGTCCTTCCTTAAATCCTCCTTGTTCCACCGGCACAATCGACCGTTGGACCACCCAATCCTTCAAGCTACCAGGACAATCCTTGAAAAGACCTTCTCACCAATATCTAACAAGTTAATCAATCTATAGTTCTTTGGGGCTTTCTTGTCCCCCTTCTTGTGTATTGGTCTAATTATAGACCCCCTCCAGTTTTGGGAATATTACCAGACTCTAATATGGCTAAAAGCATGCGAGATAAAAATTCTGCCCACGAATTTAACTGGGACTTTATTGTAACTGCAGGGAGGTTTTCAGGGCCTGCTGCCCGGGATAATGTTAACTTTCTTATAGTATTCTTTACGGTATCTACAGTAAAGAGATTTTTAAATCCATCAACCTCCCCACCGCAGTGTGTTTGTTTACTTACTGTCCCATACAATTCGCCTAAGTACTCTTCCCATGCTGCTTCCTCCACTACACAGCTCAAGGTCCCAGGTGTCTGTCCAGTGGCTCCCTGTATTAGTCTCCAGATCTGGCGTATATTTTTTGTTTCTATTGTTTCCAGTAGGCTCTCCCAGCTTTTCTTTTTATAAATCCTCTTCTGGTTCCTAACTAACACTTTATATTCCTGTTTCAGTTTAATTACTTGTTCTTAATCTTCTTTCTTCTCTTATTAACCTTTTCATATTCACACATTCTATATTGATCCACCCAGAATGTCTACCATAGGTTATTGGTTTTTCACTATGACACTTTTTCTTGTTTTATAGCTCAACTCTGAAGCATTGGACTACATGTTATATTGTTTCTTCAAACCAAGAAACATTTTGCCCCCTTGCAGTTTCCGTGTTTAGAGTCTGTTGGAAGTTAGTCAGTTTTTCAACATAGTCTTCTGTTAGTCTCGTTGTCAGGCTTTTTGGGTACATCAATTGTTGTGAAAGTACTATTTCACGGTGACCCATAGACTCCCTGAATATTTTAAGGTGCAAGGGCTTGTAGTCGCTGCCTTCTCTTTGGGATACCTGGAAGCCTTTTACTTTTGAAAAATTCCATGCTTGAATAAACATGTAATCAATGGGGCAATGCTGCATGCCTATCTTAAAGGTTTGTTTTGCAGGGCGATCAGTTTTCATCCTGCCATTTAGACTAAACAAGTCCTTCGACCGCAAGTACTTCCCTAATGTTAAATCTTGTCTAGTTGATGTGCATTTGGGAAAGACTGCTGGCTCTATGTTGTATGCACGCAGTATTTATTTAAACCAAGGATCTAATTTCTTTGGATTCAATTTATGGTTAAAATCGCCCATCACAATGATCAAATCATTACCATGCTTTTCGCACAATGCATCCACATCTTCCTTGAAGTGTTCCAACTCTACCCCATACTCAACCTGGAAACCCCATTGCATATATACATTTACTAGTACCAGGTTTTCATACTTCCTGTCTGTAACCAATAGTGAAACCCTGCAGGCGAGGAGCCACTTACATTTTACATTGAGTGGCGTCACCTTTTTTGCAATCCTAGTTAAAATTAGGGTCATAATCAAGTAGGTTTTCACAGATTTTGATCACCTAAGAGCCCTCGTGCTATGATTGACTGACACATGCACTGTTGGTGGACCATATCTCGGTGTCTTCTTTCTTGTTTCCTTAATGCATGACACTGTGAGCACACTGATTTGCCTTTTTCCACCACCCGGTGTGTTTTTAAGATTCAATTGGATTTTTCTCTTTTTTTGCTGATTAGCCCACTATCATATTAGAAAGCTTGACACTGATATTTTGGTCTTGTGCTCTGCTGATATCATTGAATTTGATTCTTTGACTTTTATACCCCTATATACATTTGTTTCAGAATTTTCTGTTGGATGCTCTGATAATTATACTGTCTGTCCTGATGATTACCATACCAATTTAGTTTGGTCGAAACGCCGGGAACGCCTACCTTTGGCACATATTGAAGAGGAAGCATTGATTGCTACTTCTGGTTTTGTTCGATCAGTCTTTGTTAATTTATTTGCCTCTGTCATTGTTTATCTGTTTACACTGCCAGTTGTGTTTTTTATAAGGTGTGTTGTGTAAGTGTGTGAGCACAATTGGTCTATTATTGAATTGTCTTTTTACATTATTGTCTTAGTAAAAGCAGCCATATTGCTTAAGTCTGTAGGTGTATCATTTTATAATTTAGCAAAAATAATTCTATGTGATATAGTTTTCATGATTTGTTAGTATAATTCTTTCATTTGTATTGTTTTCAATATTAGTTAGATTTATGATTTGTGCAATTTTATGCTTGAACCTTTGTTAGTATTATAGTCTTTAATTTGCCCCAGGTTCGGGTAATAGGGTTGCCCCTGTTTGATCAATTATTACTTTGTGAAGTAGTATTAGTCAAAAATATTTTGCTGATAGAAGGAATTACTTTTTGCATCAGTCCTTATACCTTGTCTATTGCTAAAACGTCATTTAAGATTTTGTTTATTTTAATTTTGTTCTGAGATGCCCCAATAGGAATGAAATGTTTTTCCTGTACAAAACCTAGCAAATCCTTTGAGTGCGAATGATCGTGTGTTTGGGACATCATGTACATTTTGGCTTGCTGGCTTTTAATGCAGAGCTGGAAACATTATACGGATCTATGTTTGGGGGAGGTGTTGATTGGATATGCTATTTTTAAATGGCTTGCTTTACCTGTTGCCTAACATTATTCAAAAATGGTGTTGGTCTCATGAAGTACACCCAGTCTGCTTTACACTTACATTGACCAGTCATTCTCTTCAATGAACGACGGAAGAAAGAAAATACAAAGCATTGCTATCTATGTTCATAGACAGCTGAACTTCTAAATAGGCCCTTAACAGTAACACTTAATTATGTTTCTCGTATGTGTAAATGTTTCCATCTTGAAAAGAAATAGCATCTTTACACATAAACACCCTTGGATCCATTCTGATTCCTTGTCATAGTAGTTTGGATACTATAGTGTTCAAATTATATAAATGTAACATTCCCTTGATTTGTGCTCTGAGCACACATAATGTCAAACATGTTGACAGTTATAACAGCACTCTTTGGTGCCAAGAGTATTGACCTTGAGTGTCGCAGTGCTCACATGAATATATGTCTGACTTGACACTGTCAATAACCTTTGCTATGGTGTTAAGTATTGGAAACCTACATTCACAGGAATGAGGTCAGTTCTCAGGCATGAAACAGCACTTTTGCATAGTATCTTACTTTTTAATTCTCTTGGTGTCTGTTACCTTACTACGCGTTTAGTCAGAGGTTCTGCTTACATGCCGTTTTTTGCATTTCAAGATACTCTCCTGTTGGTATTGCAAACCGTCCTTTGTGGGTTATACTTATGAAAAGTGTCCGTAAAGGCTGAAGATTGAAATTGCACTCTTCTAAATAATTCTGGGTATAGCAACTTGCATTTTGTCAGTGGTTCATCTCAATTAATTAATCAATCTGCCATTAGTATAGCGCACTACTCACCCGTGAGCGTCTGAAGACGCTGAGGGGGTTGGGGGGTAGCAGCTACTGCTCGAACAGCCAGGTCTTGAGGTGTCTCATGAAGGTCAGCAGGTTCCATGTCTTGGCGGCGAGGTAGGAGAAGGATCTGCCACCGGTGGTGGTTCTGTGTATGCGTGGGACGGTGGCGAGGTCGGCGGAGCGAAGCTGGCGATTTGGGGTGTAGAAGGTGAGACGCTTGTTGAGGTATGCTGGTCTGGCGTTGTGGAGTGCTTTGTGAGTGTGGGTGAGGAGCTTGAAGGTGATCCTCTTGTTGACGGGGAGCCAGTGCAGGTCTTTCAGGTGGGAAGTGATGTGGGAGTGGCGGGGGATGCCGAGGACGCGCGTGCGGGGCGTTCTGTATATGTTGCAGTCTTTTCTGGAGTTTGGCTGTGGTTCCAGCGTAGAGGGCGTTGCCGTAATCCGGTCTGCTGCTGACGTGGGTGACCGTCTTTTTGTTCCGGTGGGGATCCATCTGTAGATCTTGCAAAGCATGCGTAGGGTGTTGAAGCAGGAGGAGGAGAAAACGTTGACTTGTTGGGTCATTGAGAGTGATGAGTCCAGGATGAATCCCAGGTTGCGTGCGTGGTCGGTGGGTGTCGGTGCGACTCCCAGCATGGCCGGCCACCAGGAATCGTCCCAGGCGGAGGGGGATGAGCCGAGGAGGAGGACCTCCATCTTGCCCGAGTTCAGTTTCAGGTGACTGTTCTCCATCCAGTCGGCGACGGCCTTCAGTCCTTCGTGGAGGTTCGTTTTGGCAGTGGCGGGGTCCATGTGAGTAAGAGGATCAGCTGTGTGTCGTCGGCATAAAAGACGATATTGAGGTTGTGCGAGCGGACGATGTTGGCGAGTGGAGCCATGTAGACCTTGAAAAGGGTAGGGCTGAGGGATGATCCTTGGGGCACGCTGCAGATGATCTTGGTGGCTTCCGAGCGGAATGGGGGAGGCGGACCCTCTGGGTTCTGTCAGTGAGGAAGGAGGTGATCTTGCCCAGGGCCTTGTTGCTGATTCCTGCGTTGTGGAAGCGTGTGTGGAGGGTGTGGTGGCGGACTGTGTCGAAGGCGGCCGAGAGGTCCAGGAGATGAGGGACGCGGTTTCGCCGTCGTCCAGCATGGTCCTGATGTCATCGGTGGCAGCGATGAGGGCAGTTTCGGTGCTATGCTTGCTGTGGAATCCTAATTGGGACGGGTCCAGGATGATGTTCTCCTCGAGGACAGTTGCTTGTTGACGATCTTTTTGATGACTTTCGCCGGGAACGGGAGCAGGGAGATGGGCCAGAGGTTCTTAAGGTCTTTTGGGTCCGCTGTGGGTTTCTTGAGTAGTGCGTTGACCTTGGCGTGTTTCCAGCTTTCCGGGAATGTGGCGGTCTTGAAGGAGCTGTTGATGATCTTCCGGAGTTGGGGAGCGATGATGCGTTTGGCTTTGTTGAAGATGTCGTGAGGGCAAGGGTCGGATGGTGAGCCGGAGTGGATGGTGTTCACGGTCTTGATGGTATCGTCGTCGTTGACGTGGGTCCAGGAGTCTAGGAGATTGGTGAGGCTGGGGGGTGGAGAATCAGTGGTGTTAGCGGGTGTTGGTAGGGTTTGGGTGTTGAAGCTGTCATGGATGTCTGCGATCTTGCGGTGAAAGAAGGAGGCTAGTGAGTCGCAGAGGTCTTGCGATGGTGGGATGTCTGCGCTGGAACTGGAGTTGGAGAGTTCCTTCACGACATTGAAGAGCTCTTTGCTGTTGTGTGCATTGTTGTTGATACGTTCCTGGAAGGAGGTCGTTTTTGTGGCTCGAATGAGTTGGTGGTGCTTGCGGCTGGTGTCCTTGAGGGCAGCGTGGTTGTCCGGTGTCTGCTCATGGTGCCACTTCTCGAGTTTTTGGCAATTCCGCTTGGACTCGGTGAACCAGCCGGTCTTTCTGTCTGTACGTCGGTTTGAGGGTTTGTTAATCGGGGCGAGGATGTTGGCGCAGTCGTCCATCCATTGCCTGAGGTTGTGGGCGGATGTGTTGGTGGTGTCGGTAGGTGGGTTGTGGGTGAGGGTGGTGATGAGCTGG
Source organism: Triturus cristatus (assembly GCF_964204655.1). Classification (NCBI taxonomy): domain Eukaryota; kingdom Metazoa; phylum Chordata; class Amphibia; order Caudata; family Salamandridae; genus Triturus; species Triturus cristatus. The sequence continues at coordinate 62,672,424 of NC_140579.1, forward strand.
TCTTCGGTGATCCTGTTTCAGCTGCAGTTGGGGATTCATTGCGGGTGGTGCTGCGTGGTGGGTTTCTCGAAGGTGAAGTGGATGCAGTGGTGGTCGGTCTAGTGGAGTTCGGCGGTGTGGCTGAAGGTGATGTGTTTGCTGGTGGAGAGTATGGGATCTAGTGTGTGTGGTGTGGGTGGGGACCGCGACGAGCTGTTTGAGTCAGAGGTTGGCGAAGTTGTCGAGCAGTGCGATGGAGTTGCTGTCGTCGGTTTTCTCGAGGTGGAAATTCAGGTCTCCGAGGAGGATGTGGTCTGTGGATGCAAGGGCTTGCGTGCTGACGATGTCGGAGATGGCGTCGATGAACTGTAGCCGGGTCCCCGGGGATCTGTAGGCGATTGTTCCTCTGAGGGTGGTGTTGGGTTCGATGTGGATCTGGAAGTGGAGATGTTCGGTGGTGCTGGAGGTGTCTGCTGTGCTGGTCGAGGTTCTGAGGGTATTCCTGTAGACGATGGCAATTCCTCCTCCAGCTCTGTTGTTGCGGTCCCTCCTGGTGATCTTGTAGCCATCTGGGATGGTAGTGGCAATGTTGGGTGCCGAGGAGGAGTTCAGCCAGGTCTCTGTTAGGAAGGCGACGTCTGGGGAGGCTGAGTTGAGTAGGTCCCAGAGTTCGATGGCGTGCTTGTGGACGGAGGGGTGTTGAGTAGAAAGCATCTGAGGTGGTTGCGTCCTGCTTTGACGGGTGGGGCGGGGCATGCTGGTGTTCGGCGGCTGGAGAAGCTGCAGTGTCAGCAGGAGAAGGGTCCGTGGGTGAGTATCAGGCTGGCCTGGAAGCAGTTTGATGATCGTTTGGTGTTGAGTCCATAGAGGAAGTCTGTGTCGTAGCATCGTCGGTTGTCGTGGCTATTGCGGGGACTAGGAGGTCTGCAGCTGGGCGCGGTCCAGGCGCGGATGGGCTTGCCTTAGGTACCCCTTCGGCGTGCCAGCGGTCGCCATTTAAGTAGGGGATGGGCGAGCGGCTGGGAGGCGGGAGCGGGGCGGGTTATGGCGGGAAAAGAAGCGCACTAGCGGCGAATATGGACTACGGGGGGAGCGGGAAAGCAAGCCCAGAAGGGCAGTAGGCAGGCAAGTCAAGAAGCAAGTGAGCGAGCCAAGAAATATATCGAAAATGCCAGGAATAAAATAAGGCAAGAGAATTAAAATAAAATGTGAGTGCGGGAAATTAAAATAAAAATGCGAGCAGGGAGAGGTCTTGAACCCTGCCTGTATGGGACTGCAGGGCAGAGAGGGTTCGAGCGGAGCTGCGGGGGGAGAGCTGATCACTGACCGAGGGTCTCCCCTCTTCAACAGCCCTTGATGGATTAATTGGTTTTTGATTATTCTCCCTCATCTTAAATTGAAGCCCAGAAATGTTTAAGACCCAGTTACCCCTGTGGTGTGGCTCTCTTCTATTACAATTCTGCATACACAAATATTCAATATATTCTAGAGGAATCCTTGAGCTGACAGACTTACTGTGACTTCTTATCTGCGTACCAGTCATTATCACACCACAGGGTTAGGCTATCCTCGCCTTCTGAACACAGTGGAACTAGTATGTTGTATCAAGAGTGTCTTCATTTGAGTAGGTCTGGACACTAGATTATTCAAGGTTCTACCACTGCCAGAAAGAGGCAAATTAGTTTATCGACCAGCTAATTAATATCATTGCATAGATAAAAAGAAACAACATACAGTAAATGTCTTTACTAAATGTAACAGTTGTACAGAGGCTTAAAAGACATGGGTAGTTGGTTAAGCCTATTAACTCCAAAAATTATTTACAGTTAAGCTTTTGATACACAGGCTAGTCGCAAAACTCAAACAAGTAAATCACAGCAAAGGAGAAGAATAATTCTAAAATCTCTCTATAATAGTAAATAATCCGAATTATCATATGTTAATGACCATTACTATTACATTCTACTCTTTCAACTGTTTGCTAATGGCTGAAAAGTAATTTACTTCCTTTGAGAGGTCAGAGAATCACAATCAAAACAGTACTTAACATTCCAATCTGAAACCTAGTCTACAAAAAGCACAAATAAGCAAAGAAAGGCTACGTGTAAGCTTTGCTAAATGATACCTTGTAGTCCACAGATCCGATAACCAAAGTCCCATTACCAGAAAGAATCACTAAGTCCATCCCGGAGTTTCCTGCTTCCAAAACACAGGTGCCTCTTCATTGTCCCGGTTTCTGAAATATATGTCCCTCACTGCTTCGTGAACTGTAAATTCTTTCATTGACCAGGATATCATTGAGAATGTGATCTTCTGTTAACTAAAACAATATGATAGTATAATGACAAACATTTTCATGGCTTGAAAATATAGATAAAGATATCTTCTAGTAGTAATCGATTTTTTAACATATCAGTCCTGTCCTTCCACCCAGAACACACTACCCCATCAATCACTCATTTAGAAATCTGCCCCAATGTTTTGCATACAACTGGAAAAATTAAACAAATCATAATATATTTAAGCATTTAACATTATGAACAGAGATAGATCATACCTTGTTAGTATGTTTGAAGAATTTTCACCAGCTTTCTGAAAAATTATTCCAACAATTTTTTGAGGAAGCAAGACTTAAGACTACCTGAGAGACATTTGTCCTCACAAGATACTGAAGCAAGGGCGTAAACCACTGATTCATGCTTCACAATGTATTATCCATTGTGAATGCTTTTGTGACATCTGTAGTAGGTCTTGCAAGGTTGAATCCACGGTGAAGTCACATACTATAAAAGGCCACACTAGGCTGTACCAGATACTCTTAGCAGACCAGGTCCCTTTTCAGCTCATCATGTGGCCTGTCTAATACGCACATTAGAAGCAATTTAAAATAAGCTGATCACAACTCCACATTTGCATCTCACCTCCTACTAAGGTAGGAATCAAATAAAAAGCCCACAATTCATCGCTCTAACATTGTTCCAGCAAACACTTGCTAGTTCCCAGTAACTCTAACATATTCCTAGGTAACCATATAAAGACTCAAGCACCAATAAAATCATGTGAGTTCAAACCTAAGAAGTGGACTGCATACTGCTCCAAAGACGTCTCTGACAACAAGTTCATCATTGGCTAATATGAAAAAATGGAAGAAAAGCAGATCCCTGATGAAAATTCAACTGCAACCTGGCTTGCTACCACATCATTTTTCATACTATTTACCTTTGTGTCCACAGGGTACAACAATCAGTATGCCCACAGAAAGGGTTAGGCCTTTCTGTCACCCACAGGTCCTCCAGGCTCCGCCCCATAGGCAAACAAGTGACACTCAGGACCATGGAGTGTCTCACACGCCACTTCCTACTCTCTGCCACCAGGGTGCTCTTCAGTTCTCTGACCTTCTCACTATCCCATCTATCTAAAATACCTATACTACCCTGCTCAGACTTCGACCTCCCTGACAACCCAAAGCACAAATATATTTAGACACGCCTTTCTCAACATAGAAATACTCAGCAAGGTACAGCATGTCACCAAACCAATTCATGGTGAAGGCCGTAGACCTCTTCCTCTCAAGACTACCAAGCATTCAGTGCAAACATTCCCAACTCCTGGTGTTGACTGGCCATCTTCCCACCCCCAAAACCCGTTTTTCCATCCACCCAATACATAAAAGGCAGCTAAATAACAATAAATGTAAATATTCTTCAGGCACTTCTTCATCAGCAACCTACAGCTGAAACCCTTCAGTCAACACCACCCCCCAAGCATCTGCCATGAGTTTCCTTTACAACAACTTGAAAATATTGCTGGCCAATCCTGTAAACATCCTTCCTCCAATGAAAACGTTCAAGCTCAAAAGTAACAAACAGCACCCTGGTAATCCAAGAACCCATCTAACAAGTAGTGCACCGTTTGTAGGCATGAAAGGGAAGATAGGTCGATGCCCTGACGACCTTGCCCCACTCAATTGCCTTTGCACGACCTGCAGACAACTCATATCAGCAGAAGCAAAATACTGCATCAATACTATCATTGAAGACTCCAACAGAAGCCGACCGTTCTTCACGACAGTCAACCATTATAGCAACCATCTGTTAGACCCACAGATGTCACATGTAACAGACAAGTGCAATTTTATCAATGTCTTCTTCACAAAAAATACATTTAACCAACAGCACATTGACAGCACCTGGCGTGCTCCATTCACTTCACCACTCAACATCCCATAAAGGCTGCCTTTTAACCTCTTTCTTTGAATCAAGACCCCTTTTAAACTATTGTTTTCATGGATACTTCTAATCACAACTCTCACACACCCTTTGGATTCTCCCCAGGCACCAGACAGGATTTGGTACTTTTCATTTGAATAACTCCTATGCACTTATAGGTGACTCCATCTGGCTCTGCGGTAAATTCAGAGCACCCCTGAAAGGGAAGACATGGAGCCCTATATATGGCAATCCCCTGCATCCTGATTTCAGTTCTGTTTTTCCCATGTCCGTCAATGCAGATCTGGAGCCCTGCTCCCAACTTTTTCCTGCGTTTCAATGATTTCATAATTGGTTTTCTTAGATGGTGTGCTAGGGATGATGCAGTTGCCAAAAACCACTGGCTTTGAAACGTGGATCAACTATCAGTCACGGATTCACATGAAGTTTGGCAAATGTCTAAGGACAACTCCAGGTCCTGCGAAAAATGTTTTCTGATGCACCTGAAAGCCTTTAGCGAATGTTAAGTAAAATTGTACTTTGCTGAAGACAGTACTCCCACTTCGTCCCGCCCGGTCCTGTTCCACGTCACCATCCTCGGGTAAGTGGAATAGAAAATAGAGAGACTAGTTTTGCCATGAACGCAAGAGGTTCATGCTGAACTTGTCGCAATCTTTTAACTCTTCGTCAAGGAGAAGTTGCACAGTTGGCACTCAAATGCACTGTTTCCGCCCCCTTCATCCTACTCGGAACCCATTCCAAGGCTGATCACTTTATGCCCAGAACTCCACAGGCTGCTGTCGATCCCACTGCTTCCTACTGAGGAGATTACTTCTTTTCCATTTGTAGCCTGCAAATCTGCATAAAGCCTTCAGCTACCTACTATAGATATACAGACAAAGGCAAATTTACAGAATGACATTTTGGTGTCTTGTCTTGCTCCTTGAGAGACCTTGCTGTCCTTTAACGAGGCTTTGGCAGAAGCTTTAATGGCGACCTGGTCTAAACCATGTTTGGTTCCCCTCTTAGGCCTTCCAGTGTCTAGCCATCATAGGCCTACCCGTTGAGACCCAGCTTTTCTGAGCAAGCTCCCGAGAGCTTGCCCTCTACCCACAAAATAAATCCCAGAGCATTGCATATTGCGCTGCCAGAAATGGAATCTAAGCCTACTGACTCATTCAGGAAAGAGTCTTCTTCCCTCTAGTTTGGCTCTGAGGTTCCTGAATGCCATCTGCCTGCTAGAACACTATACGTATGCCCTTTGGTATATGGCTAGTGAGCTCTTGTTGGCCATCGCTGACAAAGGTAGGAAGGAATTCCTTCTCTCAGACCATCCAAGATGGACACCATCCAGCTTAGTGTGCCTTGAGGGCCGGCATGGACATGACAGACTTTGGGGGTTGCACCATGGGCAATAGTGTAGTGATCAGGCTTAATGCCTGGTTGAGAACCACAGGATCGCTTATGGATTTGCTGTTTGACGGCTCAAAGCTCTTTGGATAAAAGGCAGGCTCTGCCTTAGAGCACTTCAAAGACAATCTTGCTATACCTTGCTCTGGGGGTTTGTCACCATCAATTCCATTAGCAATACTAGAAATTTGGAGGATACTCTGAGTTTTGCCTGTTCCCAGTGGCAGCCCTTGTACACCATACAACAAGCAGCCATCTCACGGCTCCACAGGATGATTTGGTAGCTAAGACAGTGACCACCACCAAAAATGGCAGTCATGAATACATTTTTTCCTGACTAGCATGCAATTATATCAGACCTGTGGGTGCTGCAGGTTATTCAGCATGGTTACATCCTCCCCTTTACTGCTGGTCCCCTTTATGACCCACCTGTGTTCTTACAGAATTCATCAGGCTATGCTTCTAGAAGTTCAATCTCTACTGGGGAAGGGGCCATACAGAGGATTTTGTAGATTAAGAGCAGTGGGTTTTACTGCCTTTACTTTTTGGTGCCCAAAAAGCCAGGCTCAAGCCTTCTCGATACCATCCACTTCTGAACACCTCATTTGGAAGGACAAGTTCAAGATGTTGACTTTAACCCAGGCTTTTTTCTCTTGGATCCTGGGTGCTGGACAGTGTCCTGTACTTTCAAGAACACATACAAGTCCTGCAGGTATACAGGTGCTTCCTTCTGTTTGTACTGTGATCGCAACACTGTTCCAGTGAAAATGATGGTTATGTGGTGATAGTTCAAGGGTAAAGACAGCTGTGTGTACCACACACGACCTCAAAAAGAATCTGATCTCTAAATGTAAACCAATGTACTATGAACATCAGGTGTAATGAGATCCCTTGGGTAAAGGCCTTTGGCAAGTCTTGTGCCATAGTTATGGACTAACTACCATTTACGGATCAAGTACTTATGAAGACCAAGATAGATCGAGTTCAAGTAATTGAGTCGTGCCGACACAAAGGTATTAAGAATCAGTACCTGGGCAGGAAATGAAAAGAGATAAAGAATATGCTTTAATGAGTGACATTGGAAGAAAAGGGCCTTAACAGCAGATACATCAATTTGTTTTACCCGCATTCTTAACTCTTTTCTTCTGGATAGGCTTTGGGCTCAGAGGTGCAGTGATGGAGGAGTTGTCCCTGTGGTTGAGCAGTCCTCTAGACTAGGTGAATAATAGGGACCTTGCACCAGAGGCGCCACGTCAACCTATTTGAGCTTCGTTCCACCTGTTGGACTCTGAAGGCCTTACTCTCCTCCTTGAAAGATAAACTGGTACAGGATTGCTCTGTGCATGAAAACGTGCCACGCTCTGGCCAAAAGGGAGCCCCTTGAATGCCTTCAGGCTAATTCTACCAAAGCCTAGGCCACCAGTATGGGGCTGGCTAGGGGTGATTTAGTGTTAAACATCTTCCAGGCTGCTGCATGAGAACAAGTTTACACCTTCACCGGCCATTACTGCCTTTGGCAGGGAGAGCCATTTAATGTGCTAGTCCTTGTCTAAGTCCACTCCGCAGGACCCCCTTTTTGGAGGTAGTGCCTTGGTATCGAGTCAAAAGATAAGGAACCCATAGTTAGAAATACCCATCACGAGTGGCTTTCCTTTGGTAAGGCTCTTTCTGGTGGATTCATCGCTGCCCTCTAACTTTACTTTCAATGGCATGTACCTTTAGTGTTCAGAAAGGGTCCAAAGTTAGGTGTTACACATCGTCACATTAGCAATGTGTCATGTGGTCTGCGCCTGAGGTTGCTGAAGTAAAACTGACCCCAGCAGGGGCAGATGTCCGCAGCAGCTTGGTGTAAAATCAGGGTCAGGATCCTCACTTCTACCCCCAGCCCCAGCACACACCCACCATGCTCCTAGCATTCGCCCAGCCTCACTGGCTGACCGTAGCAAGGGAGACGGAGACAGGACCGCTTCACTTGATACATTACAAGACACCATGCCGATAGAAAAGATACCTGTGTTAATAGACCTCGAGCTCAGGGATGCTGTATAGAGGAACAGCCTTCTCATGTGACCGCAGGAAGAATTAGTTCTTTTTTCTGTTTCAAAGCGAAAGTGCAGATCTCGGTATGGGCCAATAAGCTTTCTAGGCTAGATGACTTTAAAGGTGCTTGATTACTACTTAGCCTTTGTTATAAAAAAAAAAAAGCAATAAATCGTTGCAAAATTCACTATTGTTCCACATTAGCACCCTCCTTACTACAACATTGCTACTCCGTTTGATCACAATATTCTATTTAGATTCAGGTAATGTACTGAAATGAATACAAAAAAATGGAATAAATTCAGCTCTTTATACTTGTTCCAAAAAACAGAAGGCCAAACTAGTAGTTAGTACTAATTTTTGGAAATATGATAGTACTATTTGTTGTCTGCTCCCATCATATCAAAATGTTATGATTATGTCAGGAATATTAAGTAGTTTTTTTACTTTAGAGTTTAACGCTTCCCTTTTCTGCTTGTCTTTGCAGGTGTACATTGCCCCAGAGGCTAAAATCTTCGACACCAACGAAGATGGAGAGAGCTCAGCAGCCATGTTGAATAACATGCGTATCTATGGCTCCATCTTCCTAGTGGTAATGGCTCTTGTGGTTTTTGTTGGAGTCAAGTATGTCAACAAGTTTGCCTCCTTGTTCCTGGCTTGCGTGATTGTGTCCATCCTTGCCATTTATGCTGGAGCAATAAAGTCTGCATTTGCACCACCTAACTTTCCGTACGTATACAAGTCATAATACAATGTATATAAAATGTACAAAATAGGCACTGGAATAGGATCAGTGATTTCTGTGACATAGTCCTGGGCAACGATGTAACTTATTTTCCATTGAAGAGGGGTGCAAGGATTCAGTTTAATATTTCTTGTTCACTGTTAATTTAATGTTATGTTGAGCTAATGTTAATTGCAGTACAGATGTATGAATCCAGACCAGGATATCCAGTCCCAGTTTGTCGCACTATGAACTAATAAAGATTTCATTGTCGTTCTTCTTGTACAAAAGGAGTCAATCTCCGTTTCACGGGGCACATGATTCATATCTGTGATTTCACTGCCTATCCTCATCATGCATGTGATTGATGTCATCTGCTGGTGCGAAATACTTTATATTTAAATCACTTCAGCCCATGACTTACAAAGGTAGTCTCCAACTCTGCGCTTTGTTCATCAGGTCACCTGGATCTTTGCCACCGTTTCAGAATGGAGCATAAGTCACCAGAATCTCATTAAACTCAACTTATGATATTTAGTCAAAAATGAGTTTTAAGATAGTTCAAAAACATTTATTGGTCTTTAAGAGTTTAGTATTTTGTTTTTGGTATCTTTATTCAAATTAGAAATTTGATCAATCTGTTTACAGAAATATCAAGAAATAATAATGCTTAAAGACAAGCAAGAACATTACAGCGTGTTCTGTAAAGACAATACTAAGTCCCTATTCTACCCTACCAGAACCCATAAAGAGCCCTTGCAGAAAAGAGTGAGTTTTAAAGGAGCATTGAAAACGCATCGGATTGTAGTTGAGCTCCTCGTGAAGAGTAGTCCTGGAAACTCGTCTGAATTTACTCTCTCAAAACAGCATCAGCAAACAGTCGCAGTAGCACCTGCTGGAAGTTAAGCTAGGAATTAGGCACCTCAGTAGCTATAACCATTTAAGAATTTAAAAATCACTGTCTGCAGTACCTTATAGCAAATAGGGGAAAAGGCTAAAGAAACAAGCATTTGCAATGCAATAGGTCTCGCATTTACACGAGTTTGAGCTATTGGCATTGTAAATGACAATGCCTTTTATTTATGTTTTTTTTTAAAAACATAAATAAAAGGCATTCTTCTTTACAATGCCAATAGCTTAAGCTCGCACGTTGTTTGCATACAATAGGTGTATCACAGGTACCAACATTGCACGCTGTTTGCACACAATAGGTGTATCACAGGTACCAGCATTGCACGCTGTTTGCACACAATAGGTGTATCACAGGTACCAGCATTGCACGTTGTTTGCATACAATAGGTGTATCACAGGTACCAGCATTGCACGCTGTTTGCACACAATAGGTGTATCACAGGTACCAGCATTGCACGCTGTTTGCACACAATAGGTGTATCACAGGTACCAACATTGCACGCTGTTTGCACACAATAGGTGCATCACAGGCACCGGCATTGCACGCTGTTTGCACACAATAGGTGCATCACAGGCACCGGCATTGCACGTTGTTTACATATACAGAATAGTTGTATTGCAGGTAGCATCAGTGCACGCTGTTTGCATACATGAAATAGGTATGTACCAACAGTGCACTTTGTATGCAACAGGTACATCACAGGCACCAGCAGTGCATGCTTTGCTCAAATACTGCAACACAGGCATATTTCCAGTTTCACGCCCAACACGTATAGCAGAGTCAGAAGCAGTGCAAGCTTCACCAACACAAAGAAAAGAAACAACACACGCGGCATATACACACAATGAACTGGCGGCAGCTGTGTAGCCTCCTCCCTACACACACAAAGAGCAAAGATGGCAGAGGCATCACACAGGCAAGAAAGGTATAGCAAGGGCAGTAGCACAGCTCTCCATGCCTATGGGGAAGTAGAGGGGAGATGGGGGAGATGGAGGGACAGTCAGAGACAGAGGAGGAACTCTCTGGAGGCAGGGCTACTCTGCATAGCGTGGTAGGTCACACCCTACAAGGAACCTGCGCTCGCAGCTGCGAGGCCTGGAAGCAGAAGGCCCCTGAAATAGGAAGAGACTCTCTACGCAAATGAAGGCCATTGAGTCGTGACCAACCACAACCCAAAAATCCAGCACCAGCTGAACCATAACAGAGCAATTAAAAGCAGACACGCGTGCCGTGTGCCATGGAGACCTGTCAACAACGGTGGCCAGGCTTACCTAGCCCAGGAGCCAGTCTCACCTGCTCATTCCCCTCGGTGCCAAGCACCACTTCCTGCTGCTGCTTTACTCCCAACAGGTCCCTGGCCGTGGTGCTGAGGGCGAGAATGAAACGGAAGAGCTTTAGGGGTTGGCAGGACGCTCCTAATTCATGTAAGCTGGACCATTACCAGCACTATCAGTGATATGCTCAGAGAAAATTGGTGCACACGTGCTGTAGTGCTTGTGCGTGGCCACAATATATATAAGACCACCCTGCCTCTGACCTCCACCCAAGTCCGGATCCCTAAAGCACTGGCACCTCTAAGACAGGGCCCAGTGCAAATCCTGGCTTCTGCAAGCCCTGGTAGCAGCCGGCTGGGAGTAATGCTGTAAGTGCAGGCCTCCTTGCACCCCATGCCCAGGGATTTACACCTTACTCCAGATGACATTCCAGGCCCGCACTGCAGTGGTTAGGCAAGTAGCAGACAGCGCTCACCAGCCAATGATGGTCTGCCGCTTTCTTCATTCCCACGGTAAACGTACAAAGTCAGCAAGATATTATCTACAGGTCGTCTACTGAGTTGCTAACATTAATGTGCGTTAAATTCACTCTGAGGTCCCACGAGAACCCTACAGTCTAAATTACTATCTATTCAGAACTCCACTGTGTGACAATGAACTATTCTAGAGCAGAAACATTCTAGTTGTAACTTTTACAGAATTAAGTCATGAGCTTCACAGTTTCCTGCATACACCAGTGTTTTAATATACTGTTTAGAATTCATTATTGTGAATATGTAGCAACTAAAATCTAACTAAATACGATGAGAACATGTAGCTTAGACAAAAAAGCATTACATTTTTAAAGTCAGCACATTCTACAAAGATGCCATGTCAAACGAGAACTATTTGTTTATTACAGCACTGTTCAGCATCTTCTAAAGGCATCTATTTAAGGAGAAAGTTAAAAAAGAAGGCAAGGCAGAAGTAGAGAAATAAATTAGCCTAGTCTGGCTTGACAATATAATTACAATAGAAATGGATGCTTACTATGAAAAAAAACCATGCTACACGTTAATTTGCATGTTTAAGAAAAGGCACGTTTTCGATTATTTCATTCTTTGGGCATTCTTGTGTTAATATATTGCACAATTTAGGATACTTATTTTAAGCTACATTTTACTGCTCTTTCAATCTCTTTGATTTCACTATCTTTATGACGTGTGAATAAATGTCCATTTAAGTGGGTGCAGAATCAAATCTGTTATTTCATTGTTTAAATCACTCTGTGTGATCTAATGCCAATTTTGGGGAAGCTAGTACATAAATCTGTAGTTTTACTATCAGTCTTACTTAGCCATTGTGAGCTAATTTGTTAGTCTTGGGTGAGACAAATATCCCTAATTCCCATTTCTCTTTGAGCTGCTTTCTTCTGTTCCCCGCATAAATTCTGCATAAATCTCTTCTCCCCAATGAAATATCTTGATTCTTAGTCCCTTTTTCTGCCTACTGTTGGCTGTCTGATATCAATCTTTCACTTCCGCCTGCTGTTCTCAATTTGTAATGTATTGTCTGCTTTCTCCTAGTGTATGCCTGCTTGGAAACCGCACACTCTCCCAGCGCCACATAGATGTCTGTGCCAAGACTGAGGAGAAGGATAATATCACTGTGCCCACTCAACTCTGGAACCTATTTTGCCCCTCCAAAAACCAGCTAAACGCTACCTGCGATGAGTACTTTCTTCATAACAATGTCACAGTCATCGAGGGCATTCCTGGAATGGCAAGTGGTATATTTACAGGTAAGAGCAACTTTGCCCTGGCTTCCAGCCTGCACTGTGTCTTTCTGTGCAGTCTTGTCTTTCTCAGTTGTTTGCTTCTTAGTTAGGTCCTTCATTCTTTATCCGACCTCTCTAGAGAACCTGTGGAGCTTTTATCTTCAGAAAGGTGATATCATCGAGAAGCCCTCTGCCAGATCTGTGGATGCTATGGGCGCTGCGAACCAAGACTATGTTCTTGCAGACGTCGCCACCTCCTTCACTCTTTTAGTTGGAATCTTCTTTCCGTCTGTGACAGGTATGTGCTGCTTGGATTTCAGCTTTTATCATTTCATATTATCACTCATGGAATGTTTGATTTTGTCAGGAGGACCATGGTACCATGTTTAATTTGTCTTCATAGCATGCCCATGACTACTCAGACATCCCCAAATAGTTGAATGATTGTGATGAAATTTACTGAATTTGTGAAAGATTTTGGGCTGTGAAAACAGAAAAGTAAAAACATGCTGTGTATAAGGCATAAAAGAGTATATAGTCTTCTTTGTTCACACCACGTGTGGCTCCACCCCCTCTTTCCATAAATGTGATAAGGGGGTGGGATTGTTGTGGCTCAGTGTGCCCGTTTATTAGGGGAATGGTAGTCTGAAACATGGGTTATGTTTGATAGTAAAACAATTGTCAAATGTTCGAAATGCAATACACGAGGTGCTGCTGTTCCCTCTCTGCCTGTGCCCCAGCCTTTCTTCTGATCACCTGAAAAAGGATTTTCCTGTTTCTGCTGTTGCCTGTGTCCTAACATTTTGCTTCTTCCTCCTAGGCATCATGGCTGGATCCAATCGCTCTGGAGATTTAAAAGATGCTCAGAAATCCATTCCCATTGGCACCATTCTAGCTATTCTTACTACGTCTTTTGTCTGTATCCTTGAAAATTAATAAGGACCAGCATTTGGGGGCTCAGGGTGCTGCACAATTTCATTATTTACAGACAAGGGTTTCTTTCTGTTGGCGAAATAAGGACATTTCTGTAGGATGAAGGCACTCTCTGTTTTCTTTTTAACACTGTATGGGCTCTTTGAGTCTCCAGAAACGGGCAGGAATAGCTGAAAATGAAAACCTGGAAGCCATACACAGGGGCAGTTTCTCTTGGGTCCTTTATATGCTAAAAGGATTTCTTCCATCTTGTACAAGAGCTCAGACGGCCATTACAAGAAGAATGCCAATGGAAATGAAAGATTCTCTAATGAATAGATGCATCCCCTCTCCAAGCAGAGCACTCCTCCTCCACTAAGAAAAGCAAACAGCACTAAAAATAGGGGTGACTTAATGCTTTACCCTCTCACTGCTTTCTGAGAAAGCATTCCACTGTGCCAGAGTAAAAGGGGACTCTCAAAGAAATCGACGAATTCTGTGATGTCCTCTCCACTCTATATACATTTAAGTGGTCTACGGCCCATACAATACAATTGTGGCGGTTCAGTAAGAATTCTTGAAAAGTTATTAGTCTGTGCATCATAGCTTTATGTCTGGGATTTACCTGGATCAACATTTTTCAGGGATCCACAAAGAATTAGCTTGCTTACTCATGGAAATCTATGCATATCATTCATTTGCATATTGTCTGCATAGCCAGCAGTCTGCTTGAATATGCTTACTATGGATCTACATGTGCACACTTACGTATTTGTGGCACATAGAACATTTGTTCTCTCTGGTGAAACTCCCTTCTACACAAAATAGAATATAGGGATGATTACTCCCTTTTTCCACCCTGTAAAAAAAACACTTACTACTGATGTTAAAATGAATGCTTTTATGTGCGTTTCCAAGTGGGAATTTGCCTGCAAAATGTTTGTGCATGGGAAGGCATGTATAGCGTTTTGCATGCCACTGAACACCTTTCCCATTCCGCCCCCAAAACGAGTTCCACCGGGCAGTCCTCCGTATTTGTGGATTGTTCCCATTGTTATCTCCTATTACAGGTACAGATATTTACTGACTCGGGTTCTCTGAATCCGGATTGTGGCATCTACGTGTGCAGATTACTTTTTTCCACCTACATTTTGTTGAGGTCGCCAATATTTTACGAATCAGGAGGTTAGAAGGAAATGTTGCTGCTTGCTGTTACAAAATCTTAAACTGAGACTGAGGGGGGAAATTCACATTAAACAAGGAGCTGTTTAAACCATGTAGACTCTATGAAGAGGTGTTTGCTATGTTAGCCTTTGATATGTTTTCTCATTGCAGCCTTTTCATTTCATTTGTCCTCGCTTCCTAGTGCTTAGGGAACACTCGCCATGTGCAGGTTAGGTAGAATATCTAACCTTACTCTCATATTCTCAGCATTTTAGAGTCCGATAGATTTTCCTCTCCACTAGGTAGAAAATGTCAGCTGTCCTAGTTTGATAGCAGCAAGGAAAAGGTTTTAACACACAAAATGGAAATAAAGGAAAGAAATTGTAAATGGAACATTTCATGTAACTGTGATAGCAAGTGTGGTCTAGTTCATTGTTGGGATGTTTGGCATAACGGAGACGCTGCATCGAGCGCGCGATGGTGCCATTGCAGCAGTTAGCAGTTGGCAGAGAGCATTTAGCTTCTGGCCCCTTTGTGAACAATGACATGAGCTTTCACCTTGTATCTTTGAAAGGGAGCTTCGGCCGCATTAGTGCTACTTTCACCGGTAGCATAGGCACCCCCGGGGGTATTCATTGCATCGGATAGTCTGCCGTTTTGGCCATGTAGTATTGGCCCCCCTACTGCCCCTGTCTATGTCTGCTTGGAGATTTGTCTGCTTTGTATTGTTGCCAACTTCTTTCTGTGGGAGTTTTTCATTTCGAATGGAATCCTTGCCCCAGAATATCTCTGCAGGCAGTAAGGGTCATCTGAAAGGGACTCTGTATTGATGTGATCAGA
Source organism: Triturus cristatus (assembly GCF_964204655.1). Taxonomy (NCBI): domain Eukaryota; kingdom Metazoa; phylum Chordata; class Amphibia; order Caudata; family Salamandridae; genus Triturus; species Triturus cristatus. Next base: position 62,687,644 of record NC_140579.1, read on the forward strand.
CAGTTTGCAGATCCGCCCCCTATTTTTGCCTTTGCCCATCCACAGCAGGAAGCCTTCAATGCTCTGGAAACGGGGTACAATATTCATGATCGTCTCTTCCAGGACTCCTCTCAAATGTCCTTTTGGTGGTCTTGTTCTCTTAGCCGTGCCCAGTTGGGCTACTTACGTCTCCTGTGCCCTGTTTTGAATTCCCAACCTGATGATGTTCTCATGGCTCTCCGTGGGCCCTTGCTGTGTAGCCTGTAAGGTGGTCTGTTCATACTTTGATGGCTTTTGTGCCGATGGCGTCTTTTTTAATCACCGCTGCTGGAGTATCCTCAGGCTTGTGAAGATAAGGGTATCTGTCACTTTTAAGAACTTTCACAACATCAGTGGAGTTGTTTCTGTGCTCATATTCCTGGACTGGTAGGGCATAGTGGCGCAATGCCTGGCCTTGGTTCTGAAACTAACATCCGGTGAAGTCTAAGATTACCAAACCACAAAAGGGGTCACCTCTCAAGATTAACAAAGGGATAGCACACATAAACCAATATAGTGCACTAACCTTTTGGTGAACTTGCTCCTTTCACGGCTCAGCTCCGTCCGGTAGCTGCCGCTGTGGCGGCTGCTGACACCTGGTCAGGAGTTCGAGGCCCTCCTCCACCACGCCTTATCCATGGTGGGCTAGTGGTAGAGCGTAACAGCTCTGCTGCTCGACTGCCCTTCTGCCTCTCCTTCTGCTTTTCTCTCTCGTTATTTTTTCCTGCCTCTGCCTTCTGCGCTATTGCCTTTCTTTCCTTCTTTCCTGTTTTTCTTCCTCTGTCGCCCCTGCCGCTGTGATCACCGCAGCCCAGCTGACCCTTCCCGCTCCTATGTTTTGGCCCCTCCCAGCTCCCCTGCATCACCACTTAATGGCAGCCGTGCAGCAAGCGTGCTCAGGTGTGTCAAAGACATGCTGGCTGTGCCTGGACCGCACCCAGTACCAGGGACCCTAGCTCTCAGATCTTTCACCACTACGATGCAAGCACCCTGCCACCAAGCGTCGCTGAAGGAGATAGATGGACCCTTCTCCTGCCGAAACTGCAACCGCACCTTCACCCATGCCAACACACCTACTCTTCTCGCTGTTCAGCCGACCAACAGCACACCCGACCGTCTCTACTGCATCCTCCTGAACGTGCAATCCCTCCACAAACACACCACAGAAATCTGGGACCTCCTTGATGCCGCCTCTCCCGACATCAACTTCTTTCACAGAAACCTGGACCAACCCCAGTTCTGAACCGGACATTGCCATCACCATCCCCGACGGCTATGAAATCACCCGCAAGGATCGCGCTGACCGACCAGGAGGAGGCATCGCCATCGTGTACAAGAACACCCTCTGACTGGCCACTCACTCAAATGACTCATACGACTCAACGACAACCATGGAACACCTCCGTTTACAGATGCAGACCAACCCCAAAACCTCCCTCCTCGTCTACAGACACCCAGTCCCTGTCCGCCATCCTTTGACAACATCATAGACCTCATCTCACCCCAGGCTCTCGCATCCACTAAGTACATTCAACGCGGAGACCTCAACTTTCACCTAGACAACTCTAGTCACCAGAAAATGGCCTCCCTACTGGAGAACCTCGCCAATATTGGGCTCATGCAGCTAGTGACTGCACCGACCCACACAGCCGGACACATGCTCGACCCTGTTTTTTCTGCTAGCGGGAACATCACCTACAGCCACACCACCGAACTCCTTTGGAACGACCATCACTACATATATCTGGCCTTCGCCACGCCCATCGTACACCACTGCCCTCATTGCCCCACCCCTCTGTCGCACCTGGAACAAGGCCACCGAAGAACGTCTTTTCGACCTCCTCGGCATGGCCAACCTGCCAACATCAACAGATGCTAACACAGCAGCTCTTCACCGATAGATCTTCAACTGCGTCAACACTCTAGCACCCCTAAAGAAAACATCAGGCAAGCAACACTTCAAAAAAAGCCAGGTGGTTCACTCCCGCCCTCCACGAGTCCAGACGCACCTGCTGATGACTTGAGACTAGATGGAGGAACAAAACCCAAGAAACACATGCAACCTTCAAATCTGCCGTCAACGCACACCACCTTCTCCTCAAAACCTCAAAGCAAACGGCTTTCCAAGACAGGATAAATGCCAATGCACACAACAGCAAAGAATTCTTTGCCATCATCAAGGAGTTCGCCAGGCCCAACATCGAGATCAGTCATCCCTCCCTCCCAAGACATCTGCAACAAACTCAGCACCTTTCTTCCACCAGAAGATCAGGCAGCTCTATGACGGTTTCAACACCCAAGACCCGGCCACTACACCCATCACCACTGCATGCAACCACGCTGCACTCCAACAGATCGTGCTCAACTGGACTCCACTAACCACAGATGACATACTCCAGACAATGAAGAGCATCCAGTCAGGAGCCCCATCGGATCCTTGTTGTACCACATCTTCCACAGAGCAGCCTCTTCCATCGCCCCCACCCAGGTTCGCTGCTCCATCAATTGCTCCATCAAATCCCCCACCTTCCCCAACGACTGGAAACACGCTGAGAACAACCGCCTGTTGAAGGAATCATCCGCTGACCCAACAGACCTCAAGAACTTTAGACCCATCTTCCTCTTCTCCTTCCCAGCCAAAGTCCTCTAGAAGGCCATCAACACCCAACTCTCCGAGTTAATCAAAGAAAACCACATCTGGACACCTCCCAGTCTGGTTTCCGAAGCAACCACAGCACCAAGACCACACTCCTCACTGCCACCGATGACATCTGCTCCCTCCTCGACTGGGGCGATACCACAGCCCTCATCCTACTGGTCCTCTCGGCCGCCTTCTCCCACCGCACCACAAGACTTCACTACACCGGCATTTGCAACAAGGCACTGGACTGGCTCCACTCCTTCCTGACCGGCCGAACACAGTGACTCAAACTACCCCCGTTTCTCTCAGAACGTATAGAGATCAGCTGAGGAGTGCCCAGGGGCTCCTCCCTATGCCGCACCCTCTGCAACATCTACACGGCTCCCCTCACAACCATCATTAGAAGCCATGGACTCAACATAGTCTCCTATGCTGACGACACCCAGCTGATCATCTCCCTAACCAACGGACCCACAGCTGCCAGAATCAACTTTCACAACGGAATGAAGACAGTTGCTACCTGGATGCAAGACGGCTGCCTGAAGCTCAGCTCGGACAAGACCGAAGTACTCATCCTGGGACCTACCCCCTCAGCCTGGGCTGACTCCTTGTAGCCCGCTGGACTAGAATCTCTATCACCCCTACGGACCACGCATGCAACCTTGGCATTATACTGAACTCCTCACTCTCAATGAACCACCAAGTCAATGCAGATTCGTCATCCTGCTTCCACACGCTCTGTCTGCTTCAAAAGACATTCAGATGGCTCCCCACAGTATTCAGAAAGACGGTCACCCACGCACTCATCACTAGTAGACTGGACTATGGCAATGCACTCTACTTTGGCATCACCCAGAAACAGCTCAGAAAAACTACAGAACATCCAAAACGTCAGAGCCAGACTGGTCCTCCGCATCCCTCACCACAGCCACATGACACACCTCCGACACCTCTGACAACTCCACTGGCTCCCCATCAACAAGAGAATCACCTTCAAGCTCCTCGCACATATCTACAAGGCCCTCCACGACGCAGGACCAGAATATCTGAACTACTGTCTTGTTTTCCACACACCTGCCAGATAACTCCTCTCCACCCAATTTGTCCTGACTTCTGTCCCACTATTCCACAAGACCAGAACTGGAGGAAGATCCTTCTCCTACCTCGCCACCAAGACCTGGAACACCCTGCCCCTCCACCTCAGGCAATCCTGGTCGTTGACCCAGTTCAGGAAGGACCTCAAGACCTGGCTCTTCGTCTGAACCCCCCACCCAAGATGGATCAGCAGCCCCTCCCCCCTCAGTGCCTTGAGACCTTCACAGGTGAGTAGCCGCGTTTTACAAACCCCTAATTGATTGGTGGATTAAATATATCGAGTAATAGATTTTGTTGCAACAAGTAATTGTAATGATATTTGTATACGGTCTGTTCCATGCTATTATTGGCCATTGCTTATTCTTTAAAAGCCACCATCTGAATATGCCAACAGCTAATGGTTTTTAGCAAGGGGAGTCGATTGGTTATTGGAAGTGTCAGAATAGGCGTTTCGAATTGGAGTTTCAAATAGCGAGGTTTTTGAAAGGGTTCTTTTAAGAGCCCTAACTAAACTCATCTCCCAAATTCCCTCATGTTCCAGTGCTTGGTGTTAAGCATTAATCAACTCTAATTCCCACCTAGTTAACTTATTCTTTGGACCTAGACAAATGGGGAGCAGCAGGGTTTGCTAAAATAATCAATAACAAATCAGTTAAATGTTGGCAATGAGTAGTAAAAGTGATGAGAGACAAAGCATTTGCTCCTTTCGGCCATTTGTGTCTGCTTATCGTATTGATAATCGGGAACTGATTTCTTCCTCAGAATCTCAACATCCTAGCAATTCACCTTTAGCTCTACAGAGCAACAACATGGATAAGCATGAATGGGCCTAAACTTTAAATGTTATGGAACCGACCATAACTCTGTGGAAAATAATGGACATCAATTTATTAGCACCAGAAAAACAAAATAAATGCCTAAACCTTTCCCCCAAATTCAATATCATAAATCCAGAAACAATTCACTGTTCATTGACCAGTCAGGGTAATATCTCTTTGCCTTTTCTGCCAATTTCTCTAATTTGCAACTTGATTCTGATGCCAAATCAGCACAAATAAGAATAATTCTGATCTCTCCTGACCAGCCACAGCATTGGTGTTACCCAGATTCCTTTCTCATATCCCTGGCTCTTGTAAACAGCTACCTTTTAGGCCAGATTACCTTACCAGAATTGCATGCAAGATCTTTCATCAAACCCTTCCGTCACTGCTTTTAACTGCTTAGATCTTGACTTCGTGGATTGCAGATTTCTGACTCTCTCTAAATTACCTGGAAATGGACATTTTGAAAAAGGGAAATGATCCATCCATAGGTGCAGGAAACCACTTCTTCGGATTCCTGCCAAAACCATCATTAAAAGAAGTCGGGCAAGGGGACTTGATTTCACATAATCCATCTGCTCATCACTTCTTGCCTTCTCCCTACTTCAGCCAACCTTTCAGGGCGTCCCATCACCATGACATCCCCATGACATTCCCATTAAAGGGCATTGTTAGTGCTAGGAATGGCCTTAGCCCAGAGACCCTTTTTCACAGAAATTTAAATGGTGAGATATAAGCATGTGCCTCAACCAGCAGCCACATGTTATCCCCATAACACACAGACCCAACCTTGTACGTATCATACTAATTACCACACGCCCTGAAACTACAGAATACACTAACTGAAGCAGAAAAGGTTTCAAGATAATGAATCACTGCATTAATCCCCTGCCTGACCCACCTATTCCACACTCTACAGACAAGATCAATGCCATCAATCTCTTCTTCAGTGAAAAATAAGGAGCATCCAACAGAACATTGACAAAACCAAGTCTTCTCCTCTAATATCCACTCCCTAGTTTACAATTTAACAATGGTGACCTTCAAAGCCCTGTCTCTCACAAATCTTGCTGACATACCCAGCTCCCTCAAAGCCTTTACCTATGAAGATGATGTCGCTTTGGGGAAGCGCTCTCACCCCCACTCACCATTATCAATGCCGCCCTCATTCAGGGTATCTTTTCAATAGCTCTCAAGACAGGTCAGATCCACCCAATCCTAAAGAAATCTACATTAGACCCTGATGACCTCTCCAACCACCAGCCCATCACTCGCTCACTCGTCATTAGCAAGATCACGGAAAAAGCAGTTTATGTTCAACTCCCTTGTCACATCAGTGCTAACCATCCCCTACATGACTATCAGCCTGGCTTCAGATCATGCTGCTGCACAGAGACAGCTAACATACAAGTCTTGCTGCTGCATGGAGACTGCTAATGTACAAATCACAGACGACACCCTCCAAACAGATAAAGAGGCCCCTGCCTCCCGATACTGCTAGACCGCTCACCTGCCATCAACTAAGCTGTTCATACAAACCTCAACCACACCCTGGAGTTTTGAATGAGATTCAAAGGCAATGTTCATCACTGGTGCTCCTCCTAACTTTCTAGTCGAAAACGGTTTGTTCACATAGGCACCTCCAGGTCCCAGAAGATTATTGTTACCTGCAGAGTCCGACAGAGTTCCATACTGTCTCCTGTCATCTTCAACCTGTTTGAGTTCCTTTGAGCTCTATTAGCAGACAACATCGGCATTCACCAGTATGCCCATGACATACTGCTCCTACAGAAACTCTCCTTTGCCCCAGACATCCAACATCTCAAACTTTGTCTGCACCTCATTCAGACCTGAATGTCCAGTACCTACCTGGATCCTAACTCACACAGTAATAACTAACAAGCTGTCCTCTCACTCGTTGACTGAGCTTGCTTTTGACCCTGAACATTGCTCCGCTGCCTTTTTGCCTAGGTTTGCGTTATGCAGTTACACATACATATTTTTTTCACAATACTATTCTAAGCCTTTAAGTTAAAGAAGTTCTGCATTTTGGTGTCTAGAGAAGCTGTTGGACACATTATGTGCCTGTCAAGTTTCCATCAATAAAAGTATAGGTTGTTTCCACAATTCAAGTGATGAAAGATTTCTTACACGACCTCAGGAAAGTTTTCTCATTTCTCAAGTGAACCACATCATCTGGATTGCTGGTTATAGTTTTGACAAGATTAATGGGGGCTTTGGCTCAGGGCCACTGTCTTCACAACTCTGACGTGTTTATCCCAACATTGCGTTTGAAAATTGAATTAGTGAAATAGAACACATATCAAACCAGAAAATTGCAGAAACATTCACTCTCCAAATATCGCAGCTTTCGTATTTGAGACCTCTGCACCTGGGATAAGAACAAGCGAATATCTACAAATGCTCTAGAAACAACTTGTGAACCTCATAAGCTGAACTAGTAGCTCTGTTATTGGAGTACAATACCCTTTCTTCCTAAAGGAATGTTGCTATACTGATTATCAGTCCTAAAACACTTTTCTCAGTAAAGAGATAGATTAGCAAGGAAAATTGTAAAAAAAATTGAAATCATTAATCATCAATGTATTTTTCCCGTCTTTGTTCCTGACAATTTATCGGACAAATGCTAAACAGTGTTCTCTTAGCTTAACTACACCAGGGCAGAAGGGGAGGTGGGATGATACACACCAGAAATATAAATGCAAAAATATGGACAGTGAAGGGAGAAAGGCCCAACATTAATCTAACACAACAAAAAATAATAGCAAAAAACATATAAAAGCACTGTTGCAAAGTAAAAGATGTGAAAAGGATAGTAAAAGCCACCCAAGATGACAAACATTGTGTAAAATGTTGGTATAAATGTCAATTTACAAGGGTGGATCATTTTAGAGAAAAACTATTTTACAATTCGTACTATGATTATGTACCTAACTACCAATCAATTTTTTTTCAAGCATCTTGGAAAATGGCCAGGGCGCTATAATTTTGAAGTCCAACACAAACACATATTTTCATGCTTTCTGTAAACATTATTGTGTAGCACTAATTATAAGGTCTCATCCGTGAGTTCTCAGAAATTCTCCCTTTGCCCCCCCCCCCACTGCATCTTCTGTTCCCTTTTGATAATCACTTCCATTTACAATATTTAAATCTTTAAAAAAAGGTATGTCAACAGTAGCTAACAACTGTTTTTCAGCATTCCTAAGCCTCATTTTTCTAAAATGATGTTCTCTGTTGTATTCCTGATCACAAGGCAACATTAGGTGAAATTTAATATAATTAAGACCCCCAAACAAATCACTGCCTGCAAAGGGAGTGAAAGGCTAAAAGTATTGTCTGCATGTGTTCTGAGATAGATTAATCGAATGTGAATCTATTATTGATGTGTTCTAGAAGTATGTTTGGATGTGAGTAACTATGAAACTACTATTCCACTTTTTTGCATTGACATGAGAATCCAGAGGCAGGCACCAGAAACAGTATAACATTTAAGTGACCAAGAAAGAAAGGCTGTCACAATCTCGTTCTGAATGTTTTTTTTGCTTAGGAGAACACAAGCTAGAAGTATTATGTCGCCCCAGTTAGGTTTCCTATGGGGGATGTTCTGATCTTTTTTTCCGGGTATCCATTTGCTACTATGAGGAGCTCAGAAGATTATGGCAAAATTCCTCGTTAACGAAGAGATGCTTAAACCTTCTGCTCTAGAATGATCCTTACCACTGCCTATAATTAGGGCTCCCAGTTATATAGTATATTTCTTATTTTTTTTTTTACATTTCCATCTAGATTTCTCCATATTTATTTTTTGTTTTTATCCATATTTATTTTGGATTTTGTGAACAAATGAAGATTAAAGATTAAACTGGTATATTTCCACATTTATTTGATAAATATGCACTCATGCTTTAATGTCTGCCAAGTTTCAGTGATCTGAACACCCGCAGAAGATAATTCAGTCTACTTATATGAAAATATGCACATTTTAGTATCAACCATGTGCATATCTTCTACTGTTTAAGCCTCTTTGCTAAAATTCCTTTCTTTTTTAACCCCCTTACCTATCAATCCACACAGTTATTGGCCTGGCAGTCATGGCAGAGAGTATTTAGAATCATTAAAAAAGCAACCCAAGTTCCAGTTTTATCCACATTTAAAAATAAATACATTCAAGGAAAATAAATTATTTTTTGTCTTTATTTGTCTGTAAAAATCAATAAAAACGGAAATCTGAAAGAAACAGTTATAGATTCCTTACCGTAGAATTACCTCCAGGCATAAGACTGGATCCGGAAAATTTTTCAGCAGCAGTACCCCTGCGCGACAGAAGAAGGCGTTGGTCGACTCCGCGTTCGTTGTTGGCGTCGTGGTCACCGGGATGACATCACTGTAGCTACATAGACGCCGCCTTCACGCGCTGACGTCAGTTCTTCCTTTTACCACACCAGCATGCGCAGATCCGGAGAGAGCCGTACCCCCAGTCACTTTTTGACTGACTTTTTCTCGATGTTTGTCGACATCGATTTTTGAGTCCATCGACTCCTAGTGCACAAGGGTTGGTGACGGATGTCGGTGACGGATCCGCACCGTTTGTGCCTCTTCTGCCTGGAGCGCGACCCCAAGTCGTGTTCCGACTGCCAGACCATGAACCCGAAGTCTTTGTGGGACCTTTCCCGAAAGCTGTTCGAGGCCCGGCAGTCGGCTCCAGGCCGCTCGAGGTCCCGATCACATAGGAGGTTGAGGGACCGGTCATGGAGCCACCATCATTCTTCTTCCAAGTCTTCGCACTCAGGGTCAGATAAGTTGAAGCACAAGAAGAAGTCGAAGAAGCATCTTCGCTCTTAAACTTCTTCCCATCTGTCGGGCGACGCGACGAGGGATGCGGGTGGTGCCCCTCCCGCGGCTCCGTGTGCAGAGACCAAAAGGTCGACTCCGGGTTCCCCCCCCTTTCCGACAGGTGCGAACCCTGCCCAGCTTCGTCGGTTTTACGAAGAGACGCATGCCATCTTTGGGCAGCCCGACTCCGCCGGCGTGCCTTCAGGCCCCGCGGACTCGGCTGGAGGCCCTGGGCCTTCGACGCCGGCGACTCCGCCCTTGGCACCGCAGGGTTCCCTTGGATCTAGGCCTGGATCCAGTTTGGCGCCGGTCGACCTAGTCACGCCTCCCTGGCGCCGATTCCACCGGCACCACGTCTGCAGCCAGTGTCGGCTGAGTCCCCAGCAGACGTCAACCCCGGCCTGAACCTCGGGGTAGACACAGAGCCGGGCCGGCGTCAGCGGGTACTTTTTGTGCCCCTGTTCTACCCTTTGAGACCAGATTGGCAGCCATAGGAGGGTAAGGAGGACTGGGAGGGGTCTGGAGACCTTTTAACTGACCAGTTAGGTTATGAACCGGACTGGAGAGAAGAACTGGGGGAAGCCAGTGGTCTGGATTCCTCACCAGACCTTGGTGTCGGACAGGTGGGTTTTGCAAATAGTCTGAAGGGGCTACTCCCTCCCCTTTGAGACTACCCCTCCAGCCATGCCACCTCAGTACCATTGCATGTCGGAGGATCATCTGGCCCTTCTCAAACAGGAAGTTTCGGCACTCATGGCCAAGGCGGCCATCGAGCAAGTTCCTGTCCTAGAAGTAGGTCGTGGTTGCCATTCCCACTACTTTTTGGTGCCCAAGAAGGACAAAGGCATGCGTCCTATCTTGGATCTCAGGAACCAATGCTGGGGCTCTGGTTAACTTTAACCGGGTAGTAGGTCTTCAACATGTCTTCTCCCTCTAGAAGGGAGGAATACTATCCTCATCGCCAGAAATGGTGTGGGGGTAGTATTCCAAAGTGTTAGACACCTTACACGACATGTTTTGATAAAGCCAAACCATAGTTACCATAACCGTGAGGATTATAAGGCACTTTAAGAGTATATGGTAGGCGATATCATAGAACAGCTATAAGGACATGGTTCCGAAAGCTGCAGACAGACTCAGCTCATGCTAGAGCACCATCTCACATGTTACCAAGCACTCTGCCTTCAGGATTGTTAAGGCCTGCCATAGGAGTGACTGATTGGTTACCCATGTGTCTATATATAAGGTAGGTATAGGAATACTACACCTAAGCAAGGGGTGATTACACGACCTTGCCCCAGCTGAGTGATTAGCCAGTTGTGTCATAATGGAAGGCCAGCCATGGGTGGCATAATACATGCTGCAGCCCCTGGTAGGCCTAGGGTACACCTATGCCCTGGGTACCTAAGGTACACTGTACAGGGCCCTAAATGGTGATCCTTACCAATTGGGTTATGCACCTAAAGTACATAGTATGAATTTAGAGAGAGAACAGCTGGGCTGTGGGTCTGATTAGCAGTCGAAAACCAGTGAAGCAAAAGCAAAAAGTGGGGGTGAACATAGAAAGCAGACCCTACTCTCCTACAGATCGCACCAAATAATTCCGGGTGGACGACTAGCTTTTGTTGTTTACGTTGGCGATAAGAAGGGTCGGGCCATGCACAAATGGACCATCTCCAGGTGGGTGGTTCTGTGCATCAAAGCTTGCTATTCTTTGGCAAAGAAGGAGCCTCCGGTGGGACTGCATGCCCATTCCACCAGGGGGACGGCAGGTACCACTGTTTTGGGACGGGGAGTCCCCCATCATGGCATCTGTCAGGCAGCTACGTGGGCATCACTGCACATGCTCACCAAACACTACTGCCTGGACTGCCAAGTCCAGAGAGACTGCTTCTTTAGTTGTTCTGTTCTCCAAGACTTTCTGGTGTAAACTTAGTTTGCAGACCCACCTCCGGGGTTGGTATTGCTGGGGTATCTATTCTAAGGTAAGGAATCTATAACTTACTGTTTCTTTCAGATAAACAAGTTACTTACCTTCAGAAACGATACATCTGTAAGAAACATAGGTTAGTTATAGATTCCTTATCGCCCCACCCATCCTACCCTTTCTGTGAACTTACTTCTAGGGTTAAGGACTTCCTTTCAGGGCCCTAGTTTTGTACACCAGTCAGTGTCTTACATGGCTCTGCGCTTCTGGCGTGGAAAGTCGTGTACAGAACTGACTTCAGCACACAAGGGCGGCGTCTAAGTAGCTACCGCAACGTCATCTCAGGGACCACAATGCCAACGACGAACGCAGAGTCCACCAACGCCACCTTCCGACGCGCAGGGGTACTCTTGACACAAAACCTTCTGGATGCAGTCCGACGCCTGGGGGTAATTCCAAGGCAAGGAATCTATAACTAACCTATGTTTCTTACAGATATATCGTTACCGAAGGTAAGTAACTTGTTCAACAGGGAGCCTTACCTATAATGGAAACTTTGTAAAGTGTGTGAATCTTCTTGGCCTTTCAGTATCCAGTGGAGAGATCTCATTTGTAGTGGGAAAAAATTCCTGTCATTCAGAGATACTGCGTTCTTCCCTGGAAGTATGTGCATTCCATTTAATTTGTTTGTGGTGGGTGGGTATAGAGGTGGGGGTTTCTGACCAGCTGTAAACTATGCTCGTATCCAATGATTTTTCCTTGATCATCTGATGCTGCAGATCTGAGTAATGTGGTCTTGTTTGGGGCTTGCGTTGAAGGAGTGGTTCTCAGAGACAAGTAAGTAAGATATCAGTTCCCAAGATCTCTTAGGAATAACATGTTTGAGACCAAAGGCGAAAAATGCTGGTGTTGACGAGATGATTAAAGCATTTACACCTTCATTAAACGCTATCCTTTAATTGAGATGAAAAGGTCACTGGCAAAGAGTACCTTAAAGTCTTCATTGAAGAATTTGCTTCTTGATGGGTGTTAGAACATACTTGCCACCAAGAGTTAATTTAGGGATTGTTCACCTTCGTTGAAGTGCTGTCGTCCTGGGAAAGTCAATAAAAAATGCCATTCTCAACCTTTGGATTTTTCTAAAATTCATGTATTTTGACATTTTCTTCATTGTTTGACGTGGAATTCTTGCTAAAATGCTATATTCAGTGATTTTAAGGATAAATTATTTGAATATAATGGCGCATGCTCCCCATCCACCTGTTTGCTCGGGTTTGCACTCAGTAAGTGAGGTGGACAATTTTTAAGTTTTTAATTTTTTAATTTTAAATAATGTTTATTGATATTGACTTTAGTTTACTCAGCCTCAAGGACAATGGGCATTATACATATTATTTTATGACCCTATATTACAATGTAACAACTACTGCACTTGACACTGATATAAAGCTGTTAGCGATGTCCCTACGGATGACTGTAGTTCCATATAACACTATTATCATACATTTTAACACTTCTGTCATGTACCAGATGAAGCGTCTTGATGGACCGATGAGGCTATTCGTGATATCATATTTATTTTAGTGTATTTTAACAATTTGTAGATTGTGGGTTCCGGACTAATTATGTTTGCTTGCGGGGGGAATTAGGTGACGGCCTGACCGCATGGATGTACAGATATGACTGTGCTATGCATTCGCCCTGGTTATGGGGGAGGTTGGTAAGGGGGAGGTGAAGAGAGGGGAAGCGGTATGCGGCCGGCAAGAATGCAATCATCAGAAGGAGGGGGGGGTGTCAACTACCATTTGATGTTGAATTGATTCTATTTAGACCCTGGTTCGGATGGAGCCCGGTGCAGTTTTGATTCTATTAGTGTTAGATATGTTTGCCAGTCTGGCAGTTTTGGTAACAGTGGGGTAGTTGAAAGTATTGCTGTGTACCAACTCATTTTCCACCACTAGTGCCCCGCGGAGGTTGGTAATCCATGGGTGTATTTGTGGTGCTGAGTTCGACTTCTGGCACATAGCCAGCCTGCATTTGGCTCGACCTAGTGGTAGGTCTAGAAATGTGTTGATGGTTTTACGCCATGTTGTGCTTGGTTATGCGCAGCAGAAAGTGAAGACCATATGCTACAATCGTTGTAGCTGTGGCCTCGGAGAGTGTAGTGGCCACCTCATTCCAATATGCTGTTACCTGAGGTCATTCCCACACAACATGTATAAACTTGGCTTTGGGGTCGTAGCAGCAGGGGCATATATCTGGGGAGTTCTTGTACATTTGTGCCAGCCTGTTTGGAGCAAGGTATGTGGGGTGGAGGTAATTAAATTGAGTATATTTAATTCTGTCATTTGTAGAAATTATTTTAGGGAACCCTATGGACTGCGCCCACTATTTGTCAGTTAGTGTGGTTGATAGTGCCGCATCCCAGTATTCTCTGAGTGGTGCTAAGAGGGATAGCTTGGCTGGTCTCAAGGAGTTATACAACATAGTGATTCTATGGCAGGACCGGACGCTTCGGATTATGCTACATTCTCTCTTCGCTTTATTATAACAAAACATCCAGCAGCCAGAGATAAAGCCATTGTCATGAACCAGAAATAAAAACTCCAACTCCCTACAACCCGGGAGATACATAAGTCCATAGTCCTTCCACCATTTCGATAACAGGTCCTCATAGTCCCCTGTCTGTCTCCTCTCTTCCTCTTTCTGCGCTGCTTCGCAGCCAGTTAAGTGCTCCTATATATTCTCTTTGTTATCAGTGGCTTTTGCTATTTTTTGTGTGGGCTTTTGACATGTGTTTCCTATTCTTTGTGTGATTTGCATTTTTCTTTGCAGATTCCTTTGTTTCACCGCGGGAGCGCTTTCCTTCGCTCCTTAAGCGGTTTCGGCCCCTTGCGGTGCTTGTATTGCCCGCTAGAGGGACTCAGCCCTCTCGTTGCTCTCGCAGCGGCGCTATTAACGGAGGAGTTGCGCTGCGAGAGCTACGAGCGGTTGCCTTGTCCCGGCTGCCTCACCTTGACGCCCGTCCTGGGTTGTATTTATCCCGCATACCATTCTAAACGCCCCGGCGGGGGTCCGTATTGGCCTTGGAAACTGACACGCTCATCTGAGCGTTGCATTTGCACGAAGACCCGCTTTGATTTCGGCACGCGAACGCGCCCTCCTAAACCTCACGCATCTTGCGGTACGCACGAGGGAGGCAGCAGGCCCGGTCAACTCTTGAGGGGCCACGCGCGTAGGGGGTTTTGTGCTGCGCCTATTGCCACCACTTGGTTGCCCATAATCTTTGCAAGTAACAGCCTGCCTCTAAAACTATTGGAGGGCTCGTCCCTCTATTTTGTAATTTCCTTAGTGTTAAGGAGAGAGGCTCTATTTTGTAATTTCCTTAGTGTTAAGGAGAGAGGATCACCTTGGGTTGTTTGTTCTTGCAGTGTGTGTCTGGAGGTTATTAGTGTCATGGCTGATCAGGCTGATTATTATGAAGAGGAGGTCCAGGGTTTTTCCCCTTGGGATGATGATTTTTTTGAGGCGGTGGACACCTCCATTTATAGAGTAGTCAACGAGGTGGTGGGTCCCATGGAACAACGCCTATCCCAGGAGTGTGCAAAATTAGCGGCGCAGCGTTCTGAACACCCAGCTGAGCCTCTCAAACAGTCCGGGGAGAAACCTCCACCTCCTAAGAGACAGTGCATTGCGGGTGAAGATGTGGCTGCTTTTGAGCGCCTCAAGTCCCCTTTTGGGGATTCGGCGGGACCTTCCGTTCCCCCGACTTTACTGGCGGATGTCCCGCAGGAACCTATAGGACCACCCTCGCCTGCGACGGACGACGATGGTACTTTAGGGGATACTGATGACGAAGCGGGGTCTTAACGGCCTTGGCTCCCGTCAGCCACCTCTTCCACCTCCGCGTCTGCGAACCCAGAGGACGCAGACATGCTTAACCCGGATGAGATTATGCATCCCCGTTCGGCGGCTTGGGTTCCTGGGGATAAGGTGGCCAGGTTTGTGGCCAGTAGGCTCCGGAAGCACTAGAAAAGGAGGCTCGGGGTTGTCTTCGGGCGGAATGCCCCAGACCCTCGTTAGAAAATAAAATCGCATTTACGCCGGAGCTTGATCCCAAGATGGCTACGTTTTTGGCTAAATTTGTCAAGGACCCGCGGAAAGGCATCGACCGGTCTTGGCGTTCCTGCCAAGATAAGTTGTTGGACGCCATGGGCCCCATGACCAGAATACTGGACATGGCTGAGGAGGCGAAAGTCTCAGGATCGGCCATTTCCCCGTAAGTTCTTTCGAATTGGGCCCAGCGTGCCATCGTTTTCTTAGGCAACGCTAATTGTGCTCTATCTACCGAGCGCCGCCGATCGCTTCAGATAAAACTAGACCCAAAACTTGGGGACCTGGCATCCTCGGAGGCTGGTGCTGTGGCACAAGGTGGCCTCTTTGGAGACCCCTTTGTTAAAGAACTGGGGAAGTTTGTGGCAACCTTCACGTCACTAGATAAGGCACAGACCAGTATTCAGCGGGTTTTCAACCAGTGGGTTTTCCGCGGGGCCGGGAGACGTAGGGGCTGCTCTTCCAGCCGAGGCAACCAACAGAACTCCGGTAGGGGGCAAGGCTCCACTCGTGTTCAGTATAACACATCGGCAAACTTCAATAACTTCTACCCCACAAGAGGGCAACGCTTCCGCGGACGTGGAAACTTCAGGTCCAACTCTGGGGCCACTCCCTCCGGTACGTGTGCTTCCAGCGGATCAGATCCGCATTGGGGGTCGGTTGGCATGGTTTCGGGATGCTTGGGCGGAAATAACTTCAGATGCTTGGGTTCTTCAAACCATTCACGGGTTTCACATAGACTTTCAGGGGGAACCCCTGCAGGAGGCTCCGCCTCACCGGATCTCTTTCAGCGCCCAAGATGCTCAGTTGATCGAAGCGCTCTCCGCGTTGCTCGACAAAGGGGCTGTTTGTCGATCAACACTCCATCCCTGCGGTTTTCTCAGCAATATTTTTTTGGTCGACAAGACCGATGGCAGGCAGAGGCCGGTCATCAACCTCAGAGAATTCAACGGCTGGGTGGTTTACCGGCATTTCAAGATGGAGGGTATCCATCTTCTACGGGACGTCCTCCTGCCAGCCGATTGGATGGTACACCTCAACATAAAGGATGCCTATTTGGTAATTCCCATCCATCCTCCACATCGTCGGTTCCTACAATTCTGTTGGAGGGGGCAGGTATATAAATTCACCGCCCTTCCGTTCGGTCTGTCTTCCGCACCATGGTGTTTCACCAAGGTCCTCTATCCAGCGGTGGAAGTTCTCTGGGCCCAATGGGTTCGCATGATCGTTTACTTGGACGATATGCTGTTGATGGCTCAATGTCCGCGAACCCCGTTTCACAGCTCCAATTGGCGGTGTCTCTTTTGCAGAACTTGGGCTTTGTAATAAACGAAAACAAGTCTGTTCTCCAGCCTTCCCAGAAGGTAACGTTTCTGGGTTTTGTGATAGATTCCGTGCAAGCAACTTTGAGCCTTCCGTCACGGAAAATGGAAAACATTTGTCACGAGTTGCGTCAGACGATCTCCAAGCCTCACATCTCCTTGCGGAAGTTGGCACGGCTTGTGGGCCTTCTTTCGTCGTCCAGTCAGGCAATCTTTCCGGGGCCCCTGCACTATCGAGCATTGCAATGCCTCAAAGCTTTCCATTTAAGGAAAGGAAAGTCTTACGACCACATCATTCCCCTCTCGGAGGAGGCCAAGGAGGAAATTGCGTGGTGATTGTCCCACATGGAGGCCTGGAACGGTCGGGCAATCTTCGGGTCAGTCCCGGACCTGATCATAGAATCCGATGCCAGCAGAACGGGCTGGGGCGCCAGGTGCGGGGGTTTTTCCATCGGCGGGTTGTGGTCTGTCGGCGAACAGAGTCTCCACATCAACTGTCTGGAACTTTTGGCAGGGTCCTTCGCAGTTTGGTGTTGGACCAAGGACAGAGTGCAGTCCAGTGTTCTTCTGAAAATGGACAACGTCTCAGCTGTTTGTTACGTCAATCGCTTGGGGGGCCCCCGGTCCCGGGCTTTAGCGAATTTGGCAAAAGATTTTTTGAGTTTCTGTCTCGATCACCATATTTCGGTCACGGCAGAATATCTCCCGGGCCGGACAAATCAGGTAGCGGATTGGCATTCTCTGTACCTGTTCGATTCCAGTCTATGGAAATTGGATCCACCGATCTTCCAGTGGCTCCAGTCGTTGTGGGGTCCCTTCTCAGTGGATCTCTCTGCCAACCGGTTGGACAATTAGATTCCTTGTTACTTCAGCTGGAGGCCGGATCCGCTGGCGGCAGCCACGGACGCTTTCCTTCAGACTTGGTCGGAGGAGAACGGTTACGCGTTTCCCCCGTTTTCAATGATCACTCGGTCGGCGGCCCAAATTCGCCGTCAAAGGGCGGAAGTAACCATGGTGACACCGTGCTGGAGGTCTCAAGTCTGGTTTCCGGTTCTTCTGGAACTTTCTTGGGATTTTCCAATCTTACTCCCCCTGTATCCTCATCTGCTTCGGAATCCAGACGGGATGTCGCACCATCTGGTCACTCAGGGGCGACTCCGTCTCATGGCATGGCGCCTTTTTGGCAACGCTGTGCGCTGCCAGGCCTTTCGAGATTGGCTGCGACGCTCTTGTCTAAGGCCTGGGCTGACAGTACCACGAAACGTTACAGGTCCGCCTGGTTTCGATGGGTTCGTTGGTGTGTTCGAAGGGACCTGGATCCCGTGGTCGGGGATGTTGTTCACGTCTTAAATTTTCTGGCCAATCTGGCGACCGAGGGCCTGGCTTACTGCACGGTGAACGCGCACCCAAATTCGAGTTGGCGCCATAAGCACCCCCAGGCATCTGGCCCAAGTGATAGCTCAAACGGAGATGAAAGTTCCGTTGTAAATCCTGATGGCTGGTCTTGTAGAAATACTGGGCATATCTGCAAGATAGTGACCCAGTAGTATATTTTCAGATTTGAAAGCGCCCAGGGACCTGCTTGGCTGTGAATAGGCCCAGATAAATCGTGAGAAGAGACCATCAAACTTCTTTAGCTTTGTGTTAGTGAACTCAAGGGGGATAGCTCTAAAAAAATATAAATTTTCAGGGGAAAAAATCTTTTTGAGGACATTGCCCCGGCCAACTAATGACGGGTGTTCGTTATTAAGCTGATTCAATGCCGCCTTTGTCTCTGAGCTAACGGGACTAGATTTTCTCCGACTTTCAAATCTGTTTCAGCCAAGATGTTCACTCCAACCTATTCCCAATTCCACCGTAATCAATATTAATATTTCAATGCTCTGGCACTCTTATTTCAGAAGAAGGTTCAGGGCATTTTCTGACTACTAATCAGCGTTCTCTAGTGCCCGCCTCTTCCTACCCCTATGTAAATGAGGAATCTAGGTCTATAAGAGTTTTCTGAGCTATCTGAGGAAAAGATTAGACAGTTGATCTTGACTCCTAATTCAGGTTCCCCTTTTGATCCTCGTCCCTCATCCATAATTAAGATGGTCCTGGATATTGTGACAAAACTGCTTGTTACTATTTTTAACATCATGTTTCAATCAGGGACTTTTCCTGAAGACTGTAAGAAAGCCTAGGTTTTGCCATAATTAAAAAAATCTAATCTTGATCTCCTAGACACCAACAATTACCGCCCCATAGCTAGGTTGCCTTTTCCAGCCTAACTTGTGGAAAAAGCCATGAATGAACAGTTGACATCTTTCATTGAACAAAACAACCTATTAGACATGGCACAGAGACTGCCTTTATAGTTGCTACGGAGGAGATTCGTGCAACTCTGGAGAGAGGTGGGAGAGTCTGGTCTTACATGACCTCTCCGCCACATTTGATACAGTCAACCACTTTTGTGTGGTCGACCTATTAGGCGCTTTAGGAGTTAACGGCAAAGTGATTGCCGGCCTTAAATGTTTCCTCCCCTCTAGATTTCAATGAGTTCATCTTGATGAATGCACCTCTGAATCCTATGTTTTACCCTGCGGGGTTCCCCAGGGCTCCTCATTAAGCCCATCATTGTTGAGCATCTATGCTACTCTGCTGGCAGCACTCATCAGATCTTTTGGATTCTCATTGGCTGCATATGCCAATGACACCCAGATAATAGTGTCCCTTTCCAATTCTAATCAAGGTATTGATGAATTCTTTCGCAACTGTATGTCTGCAGTAAGCGACTGGATGGGAAGTTTCTCAAATTAAATTCGGCTAAAACGGGAGTGATGCTGTTTGGCCATAACACATTCTTCTGGACCCCATCATGCTGGTCCAAAGATATGCGGACTTTTCCCGTCCCTAAGAATAAAATCAGGGACCTAGGAATCCTTTTGGACAATAAATTAACATATAAAAACCAGGTTAATGCAGTAGTCTCTTCTTTTTTTATTTTAAAAACCTTGAAGAAAATGTAAAATGTGCTACCTCCTGACCTTCTGAAAACATTGGTCATTGCTTTAGTATTCTCACGTATTGACTACTGCAATGACCTCTGTCTCAGCCTGCAAGTGAATACTATGCGGAAATTGCAAAATGTACAAAATTCCTCCGCTAGAATGCTTAAAAATTTGCCTAAAATCCAATCTGCTACCCCAGCGTTGAATGGTCTCCACTAGCCTCCAGTGAGAAAGCAAGGTGCTTTTAAATCTTTATGTATTGCTTATAAGGCGTTGGCTGGCACATGTCCTTAGTACTTCAATCAATCAATCAATGACATTTATAGAGCGCACTACTCACCCGTAGGGTCTCAAGGCGCTGGGGGGAGGGGGGTGCCGTTACTGCTCGAACAGCCAGGTCTTCAGCTTTTTCCTGAAGGAGAGGTGGTCTTGGGTCCAGCGCAGGTCGGTCGGGAGTGAGTTCCAGGTCTTGGCGGCCAGGTAGGAGAAGGACCTTCCTCCTGTTGTTGCTCTTCGGATGCGGGGGACGGCGGCGAGGGCGTGGTTGGCTGATCGGAGGTGGCGTTTGGGAGCGTAGAAGTTGATTCGGTTGTTGAGGTAGCTCGGGCCTTGGTCGTGTAGGGCTTTGTGTGCGTGGGTGAGGAGGCGGAAGGTGATCCTTTTGTTGACGGGGAGCCAATGCAGGTCTCTTAGATGTCCGGAGATGTGGCTGGTTCGTGGGATGTCGAGGATGAGTCTGGCTGAGGCGTTCTGGATCCGCTGGAGTCTCTTCTGGAGCTTGGCGGTGGTACCGGCGTAGAGGGCGTTGCCGTAGTCCAGTCGACTGGTGACGAGGGCCTGGGTGACGGTCTTCCTGGTCTCGGTGGGGATCCACCAGAAGATCTTCCGTAGCATGCGTAGGATGTTGAAGCACGCCGAGGATACGGCGTTGACTTGCCTGGTCATGGAGAGGGAGGAGTCCAGGATGAAGCCCAGGTTGCGCGCGTGGTCTGTTGGTTTGGGTGCGGAGCCCAGGGCGGGAGGCCACCAGGAGTCGTCCCAGGCGGAGGGTGAGGAGCCCAGGATGAGGACCTCCGTCTTGTCTGAGTTCAGCTTCAGGCGGCTGGTCGTCATCCACTCGGCTACATCTTTCATCCCTTCGTGCAGATTGGCTCTGGCGGTGGCGGGGTCGTTGGTCAGGGAGAGGATCAGCTGGGTGTCGTCGGCGTAGGAGATTATGTTGAGGTTGTGTTTGCGTGCGATGGCCGCGAGGGGGCTCATGTAGACGTTGAAGAGGGTGGGGCTCAGGGAGGAACCTTGAGGGACGCCGCAGATGACTTCGGAGGCTTTTGACTTGTACGGTAGTAGGCGGACTCTCTGTGTTCTTCCGTCGAGGAAGGAGATGATCCATTCCAGTGCCTTCTCCTGGATTCCGACGTAGCTGAGGCGCTGTACTAGGGTGCGGTGGCAGACAGTGTCGAATGCCGCGGAGAGGTCTAGGAGGATGAGGGCCGCTGTGTCTCCGTTGTCCATCAGGGCTCGGATGTCGTCGGTGGCAGCGATGAGGGCGGTCTCGGTGCTGTGGTTGGCTCGGAAGCCAGACTGTGAGGG
The DNA here is from genome assembly GCF_964204655.1 of Triturus cristatus. Lineage (NCBI taxonomy): Eukaryota > Metazoa > Chordata > Amphibia > Caudata > Salamandridae > Triturus > Triturus cristatus. Next base: position 62,709,018 of record NC_140579.1, read on the forward strand.
GTCGAGGGATCCATTCGTCTCAAGGAAGGCGGCCAGCTGCTTGTTGACGGTCTTCTCGATGACTTTGGCTGGAAACGGGAGGAGCGAGATGGGGCCGTAGTTCTTGAGTTCGGTGGGGTCCGCTGTAGGTTTCTTGAGTAGAGCGCTGAGTTCGGCGTGCTTCCAGCTCTCAGGGAAGGTGGCGGTGTCGAAGGAGGTGTTGATAATGTCCCGCAGGTGGGGTGCGATGACAGCGTCGGCCTTGTTGAAGACGTGGTGAGGGCAGGGGTCGGTCGGAGATCCGGAGTGGACGGAGTTCATCATGCGGATGGTGTCTTCGGTGCTGATCGGAGTCCAGGTGCAGAGGGTGGTGGTGGGGGGCGGTGGTTCGGTCGTGGTGTGCGTTGGTTGGGTGCTGAAGCTGTTGTGTATGTCTGCGATCTTGTTGTGGAAGTATGAGGCGAGGGAGTTGCAGAGGTCTTGCGATGGGGTGATGTCGTTGTTTCCTGCGCTGGGGTTGGATAGCTCTTTCACGATGTTGAAGAGTTCCTTGCAGTTGTGTGCGTTGTTGTCTAGCCGGTCCTTGAATGCGGTTTTCTTGGTGGCGCGGATCAGCTGGTGGTGCTTCCGGGTGGCCAGCTTGAAGGTGGTCATGTTGTCCGGTGTTGGTTCCCTTCTCCAGACTTTCTCGAGGGCTCGGCAGTTCTTCTTGGAGCTCTTGAGTTCGTCGGTGAACCATGGGGCTTTCTTGCTGCCGGGTCTGCTGGGCGGGGTCCTTAGCGGGGCGAGTTCGTCCGCGCAGTTGCTGATCCACTTCGTGAGGTTGTCGGCGGTCTGGCTGGGGTTCGCTGAGCTGGCAGGAGGGTGCTGGCTCAGGGAGGTGGCGAGCTGGTCGGCTGTGATCTTGTTCCAGCTTCTGCGGGCAACCTGTTGCTGGTGGTGGTGGGTCGTCGTTCTTCTGAAGGTGAAGTGGACACAGCTGTGGTCCGTCCATTGAAGCTCTGTGGCGTGGCTGAAGGCGATGTCTGTGCTGGATGAGAAGACTGCGTTGAGTGTGTGTCCGGCGAGGTGGGTGGGGGTGGACACCAGCTGCTTGAGTCCAAGATTGGCGAGGTTGTCGAGCAGGGTGCTGGTGTTGCGGTCGTTGTTGTTCTCCAGGTGGAAGTTGAGGTCCCCCAGGAGGATGTAGTCAGCGGAGGGGAGGGCCTGCGGGCTGACGAAGTCGGCGATGTCCTCGCTGAATTGAGTGCGTGGTCCTGGAGGTCGGTAGATCAGGGTGCCTCTGAGGGTGGTCTTCGGGTCTGTGTGGATCTGGAAATGCAGGTGTTCGGCGGTGGTAAGGGTGTTGTCGGTGTTGGTCGTGATACGGATGGTGTTCCTGTGGATGATGGCGATGCCTCCTCCCATCTGGTTGGCAGTGCGGTCCCTTCGGGTGATCTTGTATCCCTCTGGGATGGCGATGGCGATGTCGGGCGCTGAAGAGGCGTTCATCCAGGTCTCCGTGAGGAAGGCCACGTCAGGGGCTGTGGTGTCGAGGAGGTTCCAGAGTTCGATGGCGTGTCTGTGGACGGAGCGGGTGTTGAGCAGGATGCACTTGAGGTGGTTGCTGCTGGTGTTCGGCTTCGGCTTGGCGAGGCAGGTCTGGATGCAGGTGAACTTGCAGGCGTGGCAGCTGAAGGGTCCGTGGGTGCGTCGTGGGGTGGCTTGGTAGCATCCTGGGAGTCGACCGGTGTTGAGTGCGCTGAGGGTGGCGGCGGTGTACGTCAGGCGGGTTGGCCGGGGTCCTCGTGGGCCAGGGGTCCTGGCACTGGGCGCGGTCCAGGCGCGGACGCCTTCGGCGCACAATCGGCGCGCCCGCTGCGCGTTCGCACGGTCGCCATATATGGCGGAGTGCGCGGGGGGGGCGGAGCAGCTGGGAGGCGGGAGCGGGGAGGGAACAGAAGGAAAAAAGGGGCGGGGTTAGCGGCGGTGGCGGGAATCGGGGAGGGAGGACGAAGGGCAACGAAACGTCCAAACAGGAAGGAAAAACAAGTTTACAACTATTACAGGAACAAAAAGATGAGATTAAACAATTTAAGCAGACAAAACAGCAAACACAGCAGGGGCAGGACAGGCAGGCACGGACCACGCCGCTCGAAGGCAGGGGGCGTGGTCACGAGGCGGCAGCGAGGCAGTCAGGCAGGGGGCACACGCAGCAGCTGGTGGCCGTGCGGCGCGGGGGTGTCCTAGAACTAGGTCACACTCACCTGCGTCGCACGGTCGCCATATATGGCCAAGTGCGCGGGGGGGGCGGAGCAGCTGGGAGGCGGGAGCGGGGAGGGAACAGAAGGAAAAAAGGGGCGGGGTTAGCGGCGGTGGCGGGAATCGGGGAGGGAGGACGAAGGGCAACGAAACGTCCAAACAGGAAGGAAAAACAAGTTTACAACTATTACAGGAACAAAAAGATGAGATTAAACAATTTAAGCAGGCAAAACAGCAAACACAGCAGGGGCAGGACAGGCAGGCACGGACCACGCCGCTCGAAGGCAGGGGGCGTGGTCACGAGGCGGCAGCGAGGCAGTCAGGCAGGGGGCACACGCAGCAGCTGGTGGCCGTGCGGCGCGGGGATGTCCTAGAACTAGGTCACACTCACCTGCGTCGCACAGTCACCATATATGGCCAAGTGCGCGGGGGGGGGCGGAGCAGCTGGGAGGCGGGGAGGGAACAGAAGGAAAAAAGGGGCGGGGTTAGCGGCGGTGGCGGGAATCGGGGAGGGAGGACGAAGGGCAACGAAACGTCCAAACAGGAAGGAAAAACAAGTTTACAACTATTACAGGAACAAAAAGATGAGATTAAACAATTTAAGCAGGCAAAACAGCAAACACAGCAGGGGCAGGACAGGCAGGCACGGACCACGCAGCTCGAAGGCAGGGGGCGTGGTCACGAGGCGGCAGCGAGGCAGTCAGGCAGGGGGCACACGCAGCAGCTGGTGGCCGTGCGGCGCGGGGGTGTCCTAGAACTAGGTCACACTCACCTGCGTCGCACGGTCGCCATATATGGCCAAGTGCGCGGGGGGGCGGAGCAGCTGGGAGGCGGGAGCGGGGAGGGAACAGAAGGAAAAAAGGGGCGGGGTTAGCGGCGGTGGCGGGAATCGGGGAGGGAGGACGAAGGGCAACGAAACGTCCAAACAGGAAGGAAAAACAAGTTTACAACTATTACAGGAACAAAAAGATGAGATTAAACAATTTAAGCAGGCAAAACAGCAAACACAGCAGGGGCAGGACAGGCAGGCACGGACCACGCCGTTCGAAGGCAGGGGGCGTGGTCACGAGGCGGCAGCGAGGCAGTCAGGCAGGGGGCACACGCAGCAGCTGGTGGCCGTGCGGCGCGGGGGTGTCCTAGAACTAGGTCACACTTGAAAAATAAATTCTGCTGGTATATTCGTAATAGATCCCTCCGCTCAAGCCTGGCGAAAACAGTTGTGCCACATCACAGACTGACTACTTGGGGTGGCAGAGGCTTCCTCTGGAATGAACTTCAACTTGATTTAAAAACTGCCCCTACTCTCCTTATCTTTATAAAAAAATTAAAAACCTGGCTCTTCTGCAAATAATATATCTCTTGCCCTGCTGGTATTTCTGAATCCTCTCTTGCTTAAATCAGCACCAAGACGCCTTATGGCAAAGAGCACTTTATAAAACCCAAAATCAAATCAAATCACATCCAGTGACCCAGTTCAGTAGTGTTGCGGCCTGCCAGCCACCGCAGTGGCCATTGAAGCTGTGCAGCTGCGTAATAATGCTTGTAATTAGGAGCTCCCAGGCTACCCTCTGTGATTGGGGCATAGAGTTTTGTGAGGGCAACCCTCATTCTGGTCTTACTCCAGATTAGAGACTTTAGGAGTTATTCAGGTCTCACAACAATTTACCTGGCAGCAGGAATGGGAGAGCTGCAAAGGTATATAGCAGCCTAGGAGGCAACAGCATTTTAGATATAGCTATGCGCCTCATGGGGATAGTGGCAGTTCCGTCCAGAACGCCATAGAGGAGTGATCATTTGTAATCTCCCCTCCCAGATTGCTATCTATTTAGTCTGCTTGAGAATAATATATTTGTACTCCTAAGTACTTGTAGGAGTCATAAGACCAAATAGGTGGGGCCTGTGATAGGCCCACCGTTTGTTTAAAAGTCTGAGGTGTCATTGGGAACAAGAGAGATTTTCCCCAATTAACTTTGAGGCCACAGATGCAGTCATGTCGATCCAACAGTTCCATTAGGCTGTAAAACACTGTCCGATGGCCCGAAGATACGCCAGCGCATCATCAGCGTAAAGTGAGATGGTGTGCCATTGATTGTGCACTTTGATACCCTAGTCAATCATAAGGATGCGTAATGCACAGGTCAAGGACACTCTTGTCTGGTGCCCACCTCGATATTGAAAGAATCCGAGATCATGCGGCCTGTCTTGACACGTGCCTGCGGTGTCTATTGTAAGAACTGGGGCCTAAACCATAACCCGCCAATGTTGCTCTTAGATACTCCCATCCCAGGGTATCGAACGCCTTCTCTGTATCTTGAGAGGCAATCCAGGTTGATTCCCCCATCAGACATGCCCATTCTAATAGCAGGAAGAGTTGACGTAAATTGAGGCTGTTGTTCCTGCCGGTAAAGGATCCATTTTAGTCTGAGTGCACCAGCTGTGTCACTTCTAAATCCATTGGCCAGTACCCTACCCAGTATTTGTAATCTGTTTTCAAGAGGGACGATCCCATCTGTACTGGGTCTCTGCCCGGCTTTCGGAGCAACACTTATACGGCCTCACAAAGTGAGGGCGGCAGTATGCCTCGCTCGTAAGCTTCTGTGTACAGCCGGTACAGGCAAGGGACTAGTTGCGTGCTGAATGAAGTATACAATTCCAGGGACCATCCATCAGTCCCCGGTTTTTTCCCTTGCCAATTGCTGGATAGCTTCTGTTATCTCGGTACCCGAGATGGGGGATTCTAGGGCTGTATAGGAGATCTGGGGAGATGTTATTTGTTCAAAGAAGGGCTATAGCTCTGTCATCGTAGGACAGAGGGACACTGTGTAGGGAGGTGTAATATTGCCAGAAGGCCGACTTGATCTCGGCCAGAGTGTTAACAAGGCGGCCCTCCGGATTGTAGAGTGCGGTAATGGGTGTTTGAGATTAGTCGATCTTCAGCAACCATGCTAATGTCCTACCCGCCTTGTCCCCTTCCTCATGTCTTCTGGTTAGGTATTTTTTGTAATCTAGAGCACACAGCCGATCTAGCGTCGTCTTGTAAGACAGCCTGGCATGGGCCAGTGCATGCATGATCTGTGGGTCGGTGGGCGATAGGCGCTCGCACCGCTGTATCTCTGTCTCAAGGACTTGTAATTTCCTATTGAGGGTCATACGCGCGCCATACATTGCTTTAATCAATTCATTTTCAACTTAATTCGATCATTATTAGGTACGATCATAAAAGTACATAAACAACAATAAATTTAAAAAATAGTTCTCGTTGATGGAATACGGTAATCATTTCATCTAGATCCTTATAAAAGAGGGTACAAAATTCATGCGAGGTTTCAGTTTATAGGTACTTAAAGCCGCCAGGTCAAATATAAGTTTAAATACAATATATATATGATTAAATGAATTTCCATAAAAAATGTATGAACCCAAGGACTTTTGTCTTTTTATACAAGCCCAAAGGAATGAAGCTAGCAAGAAACACACTAGGTGGTCGGGTAGTGATTTTAAGAAAAATACATTGAACAAAGTGATGGCTCTTTAAAATTGGTATAATGTACTTTTTCCTTTCTTTAATATAATAACCACAGAAGAACAGTATATGAAGGTCTGTTTGGGCAGAGGACTTGTCACAGGGGCAATTCATCCGGTCTGAGTGGTTAAATGTTTTCGATGGGAACCCCAACATAAGTGGGATTCGATTTAACCGAAACTGCAATAATATGAATTTATGGTGCGGTATTATGACCTCCTCTAAGTAGGGGTATTGACCTTCCCAAATAGGTAAATGTGGTTGATAGGCAAGAATAGAGCGCTTCCTGTGGTTATTCTACCTGCGAGTGTACTGGGCTTTCAGCTTAAAAGTGTCCACCAATCTTTGCTTTGACATTAGCCTGCAAGCCATTGGGTCCGTAAACAGTACTTTCAACCCCAATACCATCAATTCTCTCTCGACGTACTTTATCAATATAATTTTCTTATAATTATCTAGGTGTCAAGAATTCCTGTCATGCGAGGGGAGGAAAACACGTCCTTATGTAAACAGGAGAGCTGTTACATAACTCAAGGAAAACACGCCCTTATGTAAACAGGAGAGCTGTTACATAACTCAAGGAAAACACGCCCTTATGTAAACAGGAGAGCTGTTACATAACTCAAGGAAAACACGCCCTTATGTAAACAGGAGAGCTGTTACATAACTCAAGGAAAACACGCCCTATAAAGGGAGGAACCGGGAGGTACAACGCTGTCGGATATTGTGTTTACACCGACGTACCTGCTTAGTGAAGAGCAGTGTTCCGGAGTGGTGCTCCAGTAAGGCAAGAACGGAGGTAGGTCGAGTCGTTACTCCCTGGGCCGTGTCTTGCCCCATCGTCACCTGTGAAGGACCCGGAAGCTCTACCGGATAACCATTGAGCTTCGCTTTTTGACTCGGCTGAGTCAAAGCGCAGTGGCGCTTTTGCTGGTTGGAGTCGTAACTCCCAGCCCGACCAGAGATACAGGGACTGCCAGCTGTAACGCACACCAGGAGGTGTTTGCCGCGTTACAGACTCGGAAGTCCACGGGATCGATCGAGCGGCTGCTCTCGGTTCAGTCTTCTTTGCTTGTGATTGGGGTATCGGTGACGCATCACCAGGAGGTGACTCCGCGTCCCGGTGCAGTCTGAGGAAGAGGTTGAGCGGCTGCTCCCTTCAGGTAGAGACCCCGGCTGGGTGTTTCCCTGACTCCTCGATTCTCCCCAACACTCTTCGTGCCCCTCACAGCCTACCGATTGGCATTGTCGGCCATTTCATTTCTGCCCTCTGTTGGCATACGCCGGGATCGGCGTATATGCAGAGGACGGTTAGGACCATCCGTGCTGTGGGCTGGTAACGTACTTAGCCTGGAGGATTCCAGTGACTATAACCTTTGTTTATTCCTTGTATTATTTTTGCCTTCATTAAAATAACTAAACCTTCACAAGTGGTTGCGTTCTCATTATCGTGTCTGTTAAACGATCCTGAGACGTTCAGGGCGTTACACTAGGCTAAGGCAATCTTTTATTAAACTCTGAGTTAAGGGGAGAGTTTTCGTTCGCCTGATGGAGAACCACAGGAGCAAAGTAGCCAGTCTAATTGAGTCCATGATATAGGGTAGACTCGACTCCAGATGCAGACCATAATTAGATGTTGACTGGGGAAGAGAGACCAAGGATTTAACAAACTAATCTTCAATAATTTGGAGTGGTTCAGTATGTGCCGGACCCCAGACACCTGCTCCATATGTGGCCACCGATTTTGTTTTCGCATGATAGATATGCTTGACAGTAGCCAGAGGATTTATGCCTTCCTGGACATAAATGCATTTAGTGCTCCCAAGCTTCTTTCAATTCCCATGGCCCTTGCGTCAATTAATCTTGACCACGTTTGGTTCTTATCAAAGAGTACCCCAAGATAGGGAAAGGACTCCACCACCTCGATTTTCCCTGACTCTGTGTGGAGATGGGATGGTTTACCTCTAGCACCCCCCAGCAATAATTACGAACTATAATTTTTTGGGCTACTCTTGTCCCCCTTTTTATAGATAGGAACTATTATACTTGTTTTCCATGGCAGGGGCTACGATATGCTATGATATTAAAAACATTGGTCAGTAAAGGAACCCAGAGGTCATAGTTGTCCTGGGAGAAGTCAATTGGGACCCCATCCGGGCCAGGGGTTCTTCCTGTACTGCATGACGATAGGGCGCTCCTAACCTCAGTAAGTGAGAATGACAGGAATGCCCTCCTTCTATTCAGAAGAACGGTGAGTAAAGGACAGGAGACTCCGCGGACGAGAAGATATTAGCAAAGTGCTCCATCCACTCCTCCTCACCAACGTTTGTATCCAGCGAGGGGTCCCTTTGGGTCTAAAAGTACGGTGAATTGATTATGCCCCCCAAAACTCTCTGCTGTTTCCCGACATAGTTGCTTGGGCGAGCCTTTTCCCAAATCTCCTCCCTTAGTGTTCTCTCCCTTTTTCTTCTAGCCAATTTAAACTGAGTGTGGAGTAGGGCAATCTGAGTTTGATCACGTGGCCGAGTTTTGAGAGCAAAGGTAAGGGCTTTCTTGGCTTTACTACAGGTGGGGTCCGACCATTCCTTTTGATTAGGGCTCTTTCCAATACTTTTATGCTTCAGAAGATCTGTGAAGAAAAGGACCAGGGGATGACGGTGCTATGCCTAATTCCACACACCTTTCAATACTAGTTTGGGTCGTTTTTATTATTTCGGGAATAAATTTAAACCTATCAATTTGAGCCCATTTCAATTGATAGCCGTTTTTCTGGCCAATACAGGGTGATCGACTACCAAGTGCGTAACCTTCTCACTAGAATTCAAAGTTATTATACCAGTTAAAATAGCATGGTCACTAAAACTATTAAAATTAGCGTCTGTATTACTGAAACTACCCTTGATCGTAGAAGAAACTAATAAAAAAATTATTATTAACTCAGGCCTCTCAGGTAAAAGTTTTCATGGGGTAACCCTCTGAATTACCCCCAATGTTCATGATGGCCAGGTTTCTAGAAAACAGGGTCCAATTAGATGCTATGGGCAAAATGGGAGACAGGATTACCCATCAAGTCAACCAAACCGCATTTTTTCTCATTATTATTTTTTTTTTTAGGTTTTTATTGAAAATATAAACAAATAATACAATACCACCAATAGCACAAAAATCAACACAATACAAATCATTAAATACATAATATCCACAAAACAACATACACCAATACAAATACAATGATTATGGTTTGTCTTGATTATGTTTACATGGGTTGATATTAAAGTCTGCATCCAAATTATAGTAAATACCTCATCTCGCTTGTTGTATTTAAACATCTCCTCAATTTAGGTGTTGACCTCGTCTACAACCATGTGCATTTTTGGGTCGAAGTTATTATAATAATAATTTATCAGAATCCAAATGCGCATTTTCGGAAACTCAAAAACAAGGAAGTGAAAGAAAGGGCTCCTGTCATCAAACTTCCTTATTTTTAATGACGATGTATTTGGTATTAGAGTTAGGAGGCCCCCCTTCGCCCTCCCGGCAGTTGATGGCAAGACCATTGTTTGAAAAGAACAGTAGCCAATGATTAAAACTTGTTCCATGGACCATGTTTCCTGAAAGCAGGTAATATCATTTGCCTGCCAGAGATTTTACCAATGTACGTTATCCAGCTTTTTGCTAATTCCTGCCATGTTCCAAGAGCTTATTTTAAATAGGCTATTATGCTTTCCCCCAACCTCGTTCTGTCTGGGGGAAAGGGGAATGGTAAAAGGTAAATGGTGCATTGCTTTTATCATGTATCCACGTAAGACCTCTTTAAAAGCATTGGTTGGGGTACCCTTGTTGGCTTGAAAATATGATGAAATGGATTGTGATAGAGAGGTGCATAATGGGGCATCATTAAGGGCCAGATGTAGGTAAATTAAATTTAGCGAGTCTTTAATAGCGAATTTTACCGATTTGCTATTAAGGACTCGCTAAATTGAATGTAGGTGGGAATCGCTAAAATATTAGCGATTCCTTAATATTCCTTAATAACGAATCGCAAATTGAGATTCGTTAATAAGGAATACCTACCCATTCATTCCTATGGGCTAAGAGGCCCATAGGAATGAAAGGGAAGATATTCACTATTTGCGATTCGGTATTAAAGAATCACAAATAGCGGGAGCTATTTCAAGGGTGCCAGGGTGTCAAAAGGACACCCTGTTGCACTCCTTAAAAGTGCATGTGTGCACATGTGGCGCACATACATGCCCTAAGGGCATGGATGTGTGCCACATGGTACTTTTAAAAAAGCAAAAAAGTGCTTTTTTAAAGGAAATCGCTAATTACCACCAACTTGAAGTTGGTGGTAATTAGCGATTCCTTAAGGCTGAAGTGCACTTTTTTTTGTGCCACTTCCATTGCATTTAAGGAATCGCAATTTCCGATTCCTTAAATGCAAGAGCAAAATAAGGAATCGCAATTTTGCGATTCCTTATTTTGCAAGTAGGTCTACACTCACCTACATTGCTCTCAGCGAAATACCGGTCGGTAACGCAGAAATTCTTCGAATTGCTGCGTTACCGCTCGGTATCTGGCCACCTACATCTGGCCCTATGTGCCTCTGGGGGCAAGCGCAAATTCAAGATTCTAGATTTGGTTTTCCGCCATGTTAGCTGTAGTTGTAGAGGGCTGTGTTTCGATAGTGTACGGCCAAGGTATTCTGCATGAGAAACCCTGGGGAGGGCCTCGTGGGAACAGTATATTAGGTCTATTCTTGTGTGTAAGTTGGAGAGTCCTAAGTAGTAGGAGAACTCCCTCTGAGTAGGAGATATGCCGTGCCATGCATCCTGCAAGTGGAGAGTGGTGTCCCATGTCTCTGAGTGTTGTGACAAAGTGATGGATTGAGCACCTGGGAGCGGAAGGTGTGAGCGGTCCATTTCTAAGTCTGGAGTGCAATTAAAGTCCCCGCCCCAGTAAACTGGTGCTAAGAGATCGTGAAGTTGTGCTGGTATCAGCGATAACAGGAATAGGGATTGGCCGGAGTTCGGAGCATAGAGTGAGAACAATGGTATCGGCTGGCCATCTAGTACCCCCTCTAATATCGCGTAGGGCCCATGCGGGTCAATGTGGGTGTGGAGCACCTCCATTGGGGTACCGGGTCCCACCCATATCAAAGCCCCTCTTGCATATCCGGAGTTGAAGTGATTGTCTGAGTGGACGCATGGTTTTCTTGAAGAAGCTGTGGTAAATAAAAATTCCTTTACCTGGACTGAATTTGATACATAATCATAATAAAATAGCTCAGTGAAATGAGAGGCAGAATCCGTGATATTAGAGTTTCTGAATGGGCTTTATTCCAATAATCGATTATAATCGGATGCTTCAAGTTCCATCACCACGGGGTTCAGGAAGTGAAGTACATACTTTATTGACAAGAAGTAACTTTTATAGTACATACGTTATAATGAAGCAAGTACAGTAGGCGTAATAATTGATAAGGAACTTGACGTGGTACCTGCGTAACCGAAAATGGGTGTTTACAAGGAGTAAAAAGACACATGATTGGTTATGATATCATGCATAGGTGGATCTATAAGATAATACTTGACATAGATGCGCGCGCAGCAGCATGACGTGTAATTGACGTGTAACTAGGGGGTGAAGGGAACTTGACATTAGCTCTACATGTGGAGACGAAAAGTCTGGGGGTCAGATCAACCTAATCCCAAATCATATCTAACATCCTATGTTTAAAGAACTATGTTATCCATAAAGAAGGACTCTCGGACAGAATCTATTCTATACTGACTGTGCGTGTGTGTACAAGCGTCTAAGTGTCTACACTGAATGCGAGGGGGTAGGAATATTCCATGGTGACAGGGCTATGAATTACTTGCATGAGGGCAGAGAAGCCGGGCCTCTTGCTTGGTAACTGGAAGAATGTTTACTTAAGCTACTAGGCAGGAATGCATCGGCTGAGGGGGAAGCAGAAAATTCGAAGGTGAAATACAGCTCTTGGCAGAGAATAGGCTGATGTCAGGCTTCGTGAGCCGCGCAGAGAATGAGACAGAGTTCATGGTCACAGATGCAGGCTCAGACTGGAGCTTTCAGAGACAGAAGGCAAAAGGAGTTTGATGACAGAATCAGGGCCTACTTGCCTGGACTGTAAAATGGCATAAGTGAACCATATAAAGCCGGTGGCCTTTCATATTTAGGAATGGAATATCCGGCATATTCATGGCGGATCTGACAGAGGACATGTTGACGGTGGACGCACATGTATTTGCGTCTTCATAACTGGAACTGGAGGGAACATACATGTACTTGTGACATGCACATAGAACCGTTGGGGTCCAAGATAGGGGACATAACTGACCAGGAAAATCCACATTTCCACATTCCCTCCTTGTCCCCCTACTTGCCCTTCAAGAGATATCGATCTTCATTAATCCATCGATCTGTTCACATAGCATCATTTGTTCTTCTTTCTTCTTCCGGGATCTTGAATGAAGTCTTGGTGGTGGAATACACGATGTGGCACACAGACCACAAATCGCTGGTCCACATTGTAGACATAGACAACAACTGAATAGTATGAGAAAGCCAATACCTAGGAAGGATAAAACTCTCCATCCCCAGGCTGATATCACACTCCAAAACCAACTGGACCAAGTCCAAGTGCCTGGGTTCTGGTGTATCTGGTTTACAATCTTATGAAGGCGAGTGATGGCTTTATATACAGATGGCGAATTTTCTGGTATGAATACGCAGCAACTTGATCCGATGACCCTACAAGCTCCGCCCCTATCAGCCAGGATGACGTCAAGGACAAGACGATTTTGAAGCACAACAATCCGCATAGCAGACTGCTCTTCTGTTAAATTGCCTAAGGCGGAAATAGTCTCATTCACTACTGCTTCAAGGGTTCTGGTTAATCTACGTATCAGCTTACTATTAGTAACAGTACCTATATAGGGAAAGATGCCTTTATTAAAATCTACATACTTGTCCCATGCCGTTTCAGTGTAATCGACAATGGGGAGATCTCTCCGCTTTCTGTTGTGTACTAAATGAATATTTCTGGTGTAATCAGGAGGAGCTAGAAAAACAGGTGGCAAAAGGAATGCAATGTAGCAGGTACCATCCCAGTCTAGAGGTAGACGCATATATGCAGTCTGACCACATATGAAGTAGGAGTGGCGAGAAGCTCCAAATGAAGATTTGCCTTGATCACGGAATTCTACTATAGTATTGCATTTACTATGGCCCATAGGTATGGAACCAACCTTTCTTACACACAATTCACCCTTCGCTGGGAATACTGACATGGTGGGCAAGGCTAGTTCAACTTCGGATACGACATTTAGAATCATGAGATTAGGTGTAAAATTACCTAATCCATATACTTCATTTTCTAGATCAGTTCCTGTTCTTTTGGGGCGACCCTCCTTGTCAGGGTAGCAGACCTTGAGTAAGACTAGGTTCAGGTTTCCCCATATCCAATGATCTTGGTAAACTGCTGTGTCTGAGTCTATGGAATTGATTAAACTAAACCATGCTCCACAGGAGCCATTATGTGTGAATGGATGTGGAAAGAAAGGCAGGACTCCTTCATAATTCTGATAGGGAGGGAGTCGACCACACACCCAACAATTGGTGGCATTACTAGTCTGATGGGAATGATGTAACATACTAATGAATGTGTTATTGCGCAGCGCAAGTCTGTAAGATAATTCATGCGGAGGTAAGTCACTAAAAGAATGTTCAGTAGTAACATTATAAACATGTCTAGAAATAGGGTAATATATGTGCAACAACATACTCGTAATAATTATTAAAAGACTCAATAAAAACAGAATTAATAATGTCCCCATACAGTAGCTACGCAGTGATTTACAATACGCCTGTCGTTTCAACATTTTCCGGGTATTTTCTCTACTCAGGTCCAAGGGATACATGTCAGAGACAATTCAACCGCTTCACCTTGGAGAGGACTTAAACAATCAAATTGCTCGACTGTTTGGGCCTAAGCTTTAGTTTGTAGTTCTTAGAGTCATTTGGTTCAACAAAGGGAAGTTCTGAATCAGTCTGTGAGGGAGTGCAGGGCACAATGTCTATATCCGAGGATAGTCCATGAAATTTCTTGACGTGGCTTGAATGAATCCAGCCCTTGCGGCCCTCGATCTTCACGGCTGTCCTCGTGGTCAACAGGACCAACTTGGGTGCTTTCCACCTGGGCTCCAGCTGGGTCTTTCGGTCGAAATTCCTCACAAACACCAAATCACCCGGAACAACGTCATGGGGTTTCACCTCGGTGTTGTCGGGAAAGGCTGCAGCTACCTGTGAACGACAAGATTGTAGTGTAGACATCAAGGAAGCCAAGTAATCTGTCAGCATATTACAGTCAACATCAGTTATTTTGCGAGGTATAGGCGTCCCCCACATATTCGGTGGTCTGCCGAAGATCACCTCATACGGGGATAGCCCTGTTCGAGAGTGTGCTACCATTCTCATGTAAAAGAGTGCAACGGGTAGCGCTACTACCCAGTCGACACCTTTTTCTCTGCATATTTTGGACATTCTGATTTTCAGGATCTGGTTATGTCTTTCTACGAGGCCTGCTGCCTCGGGGTGTCGGACACAGTGGAATTTCCACTGATATCCTAACAGAAGTGAAACGTGTCTCATTAATTCGGATGAGAACGGCTGGCCGTTATCTGAATAAACAGCACGTGGTAAACCGTATCGTGGGAAGAATTCTCGAACCAACTGTTTGGCAGTAGTCCGGGCAGTGTAATCTGAAACCGGGTATGCCTCTGTCCAACGGGACAGAGCGCAGACAACTACAAGAACATATTTGAATCCTCGACATCGTTCCATCTGGATATAGTCCATCTGGAGTACTTCAAAAGGATGGTTAGGAGTATGAAATCCACCCTGTTCTACGGGAACGCTTTTTCCTGGGTTAAACTGACAACAGATCATACAGGTACGGACCTTTTGTTTTGCTGCTGCTCGTAAATGTTTATTGAACCAAATGTGTTGAATGCTGTCTAGCATAGCTTTTTCTCCTAGATGTGCTGGACTATGTATAGTGTTGATTATAACTTGGACCATTGAGTCAGGAAGGAACCATACAGACTTTTCCTTCATCATCCATCCTTGGTCCGTTTGGATCCCCCCTAATTCAGTCCATTTCTTTATTTCATCTGGTGTAGCATGTGTCTGTATGTCAATTACGTCAAGAGTAGGATCTTTAACTGTCATGCGATGTGTCGGGACTATTGTCTTTGTCACGTCGGGGATTTGAGTTTGAGCAGTCTGTTTAGCTGTTCTGTCGGCTAGATCATTGCCTTGAGAAATGATATCAGTAACCTTCGTATGAGCTTTACATTTCATGATTGATATTGCAGTGGGTAGATGTATTGCATCTAATAAGGCATGAATGAGGGGTCCGTGCTGAATGTGGGCACCGTGGGAAGTTAAATAACCTCTCTCTCGCCACAGCACGCCGAAGTCGTGTACAACTCCGAATGCATAACGTGAGTCAGTGTATATGTTGACTTTTTTATTCGTGGCTTGAATACAGGCTTGTGTCAGAGCGATGAGCTCTGCGGCTTGAGCTGACAAAGTATTTATACGATTAGTTTCAATGACTTCAGTATCTGTTGTGACTGCGTAAGCGGCCACTAACTCTCCTGTACTTGTTCTCATGCATGAACCATCTACATACAATGTCAGGTCTGGGTCTGATAATGGGACATCGGTTAAGTCTTGTCTGGGTTTCGTTGTTATCGTAATAACTTCAATACAGTCATGGGCTAGTGGGTCTGTTCCTATTACAGGTAGAAGTGTGGCAGGATTCAATGTGTTACAGCGTCTGATTTCTATATGTGGCTGAAACAATGTAAGTTCATATCCTGTAAGTCTTGCTATGGTCAAGTGTTGTGTTTGCGTTCTATTCACGAGAACCTCTACTGCGTGTGGTACTTGAACTGTCAATGGATGTCCTAACACTATAGCATCGCTTTGTCTGATTGCTAAAGCTGTCGCTGCTACTGATTTCAGGCATGCAGGTAAAGCCTGAGCTACGGGATCTAATGTACTAGAAAAATAAGCACATGGTTTGTGTGCTCCTGCTTGTTCCTGTGTGAGTACTGACAAGGCAGTACCTTCGCGTTCTGTAACAAAGAGTGTAAACTGTTTTCTGTAACATGGTGTTGCTAAAACGGGTGCTTGACATAAAGCTTTCTTTAAGCTTTCAAAAGCTTGTGTGTGTTCCTGAGTCCAAGGGAGAACAGTCGGTGTGGCTGCCTCCTGTGTGGTTAACTGAATGAGTGGTTTTGCTAGAAATGCGTACTGAGGGATCCACTGTCTGCAATATGACGTGAGGCCTATGAAAGCTCGTACTTCCTTTTGTGTCTTGGGTATTGGCATGTTAGCTATTAACTGAATGCGGTCGGGTGTAAGCTGCCTTCCCTCCTTGGACAGCGAGTGTCCAAGGTAAACAACTCGCTGGACACAGAATTGCAGCTTAGAAGGGGACACCTTGTGCCCCTTCTCGGCTAGGAATTGTAAAACTGTCAGCAATGCTTTTTCACATTCAGGTTCGCTTCTTGCGGTGATCAGCAGATCGACGTATTGAAGCAGAGCGGTGTTAACTGGCATGTGGATACTGTCAAGTTCTCGTTTCAGTGCTTGGCTATAGATGCTGGGGCTTTCTGTAAATCCTTGAGGTGCGCGTGAGAATTTAAAACTGCGCCCATTTAAACTGAATCCGAACAAATATTGACTTTCCGGATCTATTGGGACGCTGAAAAAGGCATTTTTGAGATCAATTACAGTAAAGAATGTTGCTTCGGAATCAATAGCTGTCAATAATGACGAGATATCTGGGACCACAGGGAATTGTGGCACAATGCATTTGTTTAACTCGCGCAGATCAATAACCAATCGATATACTGGCGGGGCTGTAGGATCTGTTCGTTTAAGAATCGGAATTATCGGTGAATTACATACATTGGAGTCTGTTTCTACAACTACTCCTTGGGCAATTAGCTCGTCAATGATTTGTAGTAAAGCCACTACAGCATCTGGTGGTAACTTGTATTGTCGCATTCGTGGTAGCACCACTCCTGCCTTGAGTGTGACTCGATATGGTGTAATATTCATGCAACCAACATCAGTAGGGCCTTTTGCCCATAGATGTGTAGGTAAAGTCTGTAGTCGGGGATCCATGTCTCTAGACACATAGTGACCTTTAAAATCACGTAAAAACAACCTTACTCCTTCCGGAGAACAACATATTATGGCTCCTAGGGCTTTCAGAGTTTTAATTCCTAACAGATTTTCTGGGCATGATTTAGTAAGCAATAAATCTGTAGTTCGTGTCAAAGGTCCTATCGTAAGTGGAAGAGGCTGTGATACTTCATTAACAATAGGTTTTCCTGAAAAACCAAGGGAGATATTCTGAGAGCCTGAGAGGGGTGCCCCTGGAACTTCACTACGTTTTATAGTTGTTCGACTTGCCCCTGTATCGAGTAAGAATTTTCTATCTTGACCTAATAATTCACTATGTACATAAGGTCCTTCTTGATCTACAGGAATCTCGATAAGGGGTAAGTCAACTTCCCTCTCTGGGCTAGTTCATGCGTAACGCTGATACTCAGGATATTCATACTGTGCAGTCTGATACATTTGTCGTGTTGTGGTCTGTGTGGCAGCAGCAGGCAACGGTGGTGCAGCTGGCACAAACTGTATTGGCTGTTGTGCGGCTGGCATGGCCTGGGCATGCTGCATAGCTCCTTGTTCATTCTGATCTTGTCTGAGTGGCCGTGGTCTTTCTTGTGTTTTACCTATGGCGATATTATGTTTTAAAACTGGACAATCGTGTACGTAATGACCTGGCTTCTTACAATAATTGCATGTCCCTTTTACCGGTCCTGCTGAATCGGAATGTGTCATACCCCTTTTATGTCCTTCAGCTGGTACTGTCTGGGCAACTAGCATTTTCATTTTTGTGTCTTTCATGCGTCTGTGTTCATGTTCCTGTTCCTCTTTAATTCTATTGTGATGGTACTGTAACATTTGTAACATTTGTGTTGGAGTGTTACCTTGCCAGGTACTCTCGAATTTTAATACTCTATTCTTTACCGGGGACAGAGCATTTTCTACTAATTTTGTTACAAACAGATGCGGGTATGATTCGCTACTTGCTTTTATGCCACTATTTATACCAAAACATTTTTCAAATCGGGCATAGTAATCACTAGTGTCTTCATCTTGCTTCTGTTTACAGGCTGAAATTGTACCCCAATCTTCCTTTTTCGTAGTTAATAAACGTGGCAGTACCTGTACTAGCAAACCTGGTAGTGCTTTAGTTTTATCCCCGAGTCCTGCTCCTGCAGTTCGGGCCTTTTCTTCCGCTTCTAACACTGACCATTCTATCTTTTGGTCTCCTACCTCCCACTCTTTTTCCTTGAGTTTCTCATAAATGCCAGCAGGCATCAACACCTTTAATATCGTCATAATGTCGGGATAGGTATACTCTCCCATGAGTAACATGTCTTTAATTTCTCGGTGAAAACCCGCTGGGTCTTTGTCATGACTCGGTACCACTTTCTTCATTTCTAACAGTTCTATTTTTGATATGGGCGTATATACAAATACGCGCCTAAACTCGTCGCCCTCGCCTTTTATTGGGTGTACTTCTCGTAAGGGATTCTGTCTATCCATGTGATACGTTGTTCTTTCCTTGCTGGGCAATGAGGTATGCTCTGAGCATATAAAAAGAATATACTGCTTTCTTGACATTAGAATTTCTTTAATTAATTCATTAATTCTCCATTTATTTGTAAGCAATTCAGTCAATATGTCAGGTAACGGACCAGGGTCCGAATGCTGACTCCGATATAGTATAATGAGTTGTTGAATCATATAAATCCCAGCCAACCTCTGTTCATCTGGGGTGAGATTCAAAAATGTGCGTACTACTGTAGCATCATTATATTTTCCGGGACTGTCCACCCAGTGGACAGCTGCCCTGGCTAAATCTTGTTCATCCATAGAATCGAGAAAATGATAACCCCTTCGTTCTCGGAGTAGTTTGTCAGCAGTTTGGAACGAATGCTCGTTAGACCTTATATTAATTATAGGTATTTGGAAATTCCTGTTATTATCTGGACATATCGGACGTATTGAATCAATATGACATCTAGTCTGATCCCTATGACAAGATCTTCCTCTACCTACATAGGCTATGGTGTCCAACTGTCCTGCGGGCGGTCCTGACCCTTCTTCCTCGCTTTGTTCGAACTCGTCTGTCTGTAATCTCTCTTCGTGTATCCGTTCTATTTCTTTACGGATCTTTCGGCACATGGCTATTATACAATTTTGCTTATCGTGTCTTCCTTCTGATATATTCTGGCTCCATTTTGTAAGAATATGCATTGCATCCGGGTCTACCCCCGGTCGGTCTTGATTTCTGATCACACAGTTTATGACGAAACGTAGCAGTTCCCCTTGTATCTCTACTTTCTGGAATTCCATAGCTCTGTTAATACATTCTGGATCTCGCCCTGTTTGAACAAAATGATATATTTTATCTAGATGCGCAGTCATTCCTGGTAACTTCGCTAAATACTCTGCGGCTCGTCTGATACGTAATGATGCCAGGACCATTTCGTCCTCTTTACCGACCACCGGGTCATATCTACAATCTATAAGAAGTTCCTTAAGCGCACGTTCACTTACGAATTTGGGTGTACGTGAATGCGCTGACTCTTGAAAAACAAGTTTATTTATTCTAGGTGGCGTAAAAGTATTGCTAGCACCTCCCGTGGCCCCATCTGGGGCGTCGGGTGTGAAAGGATTCGTCGAACGTGACACAGCAACTATAGGTGTGGACACCACTGTAGAATCGATTGCGGAGACAGATGCGGAAACAGATGTGCTTGCCGAAGCTAGTGTCGGGACTTGCTGTTGCACAGGGACAGATACCTGATCCTGACGTTGAACCCCCCCGCCAGACGGTCTATGTGGTGCGGGGTTAGCATACTCGGGAGCTGCGTCATCTAGATATGAGGAAAGAAAAACATCTTCTGCGGTTCTGGGATGTCCTTTAGGATGTACCTTAATTGGAAATAATGGGGGTGGCAAGTCTTTTGGCATCTCTGGAGCAGCCTTAGGTAATCCTCCGGCTAGAAGAGGATACATACCATTCATAAGGGCATTTCTTTGTCTATCTACTTGTTCCGATTTCACTCGGATACCTTCCTCAATTAATAGATTTTCTTGAACTTTATTTGAACTTTCTTTACTCTTCTCTTCCTGTCTACGTGCTTTTTCTGTACGTCTATGAGATTCTTTACGCCATAACTCAACAGCGTCTTTCTGTGACTGTCTGACTTTTCTTTTCCATAATTCTTCCTCGACTTTCATGATGCACTCTGCATCCCAGGTTCCCGCTGCGGGCCACCTCTGACTTTCCGGCAATCCCTTGGTATAATCTACCCATAAATCAAGAAATAATATGGCATCTAAGCCATGCTTGTGATACATAAAGTGCCCTGGAGTATCCCTAGGAGGAATAGGGACGGCTTCTTCAAGTACCCCTTTCCTAGTAGTGATCTGTCTTAATTTCGAAAAGAGCGGCATATTGACAACTGATCCGATACTTAATTTTGAACACACTTAATACAAAAAGCACACTAATGAACAACCATTCATACCACAATATGCAAGACGTTTAACACATTTAACATTAAAACATTAAACCTTTAACTGAAACAACAATGATGATCGTCTGCATAACTAAATCACCATGCTTAATTCTTGACACTTACTAGATACTTCGGAATACTTGATATACTGCTAAACAGTACAGATACACTGCTAAAACAGTGCAGACCGGATTTGTGTACCCAAACCCGTCTTGACCGGCACAACCTATGTGCACGTCAGAAATGCCTCCCCAGAAATGGTACTCACCGGGTAGCTTCGGAAACGGAAGGCCTCAGTAACTTGAACTTGAACCGGACTGGACTCGACTCGACTCGTCGGGAACTGGGCTAGACTTCGAACTGGTGGGTCTCGATATACCTCGGATCTTGCTCTCTCAGCTAGGCTCTGGTCGGGATACTTCGCACTTCTCACCGCCTCGTCTGGGTGTTGATCGTAGTCTCAGTCGCCCCCGCTTGACCGGAGGGAGATACAGGAAATCCTGCTGGTACGCGTAATTGTCCGTCCAGCTGTGGCAGGAGACCGGGCCTACAACTCACCGCCGGCGCGTGAGATGAGAAAGTGTCCCTGTTCGGGCGCCATCATGTGGTAAATAAAAATTCCTTTACCTGGACTGAATTTGATACATAATCATAATAAAATAGCTCAGTGAAATGAGAGGCAGAATCCGTGATATTAGAGTTTCTGAATGGGCTTTATTCCAATAATCGATTATAATCGGATGCTTCAAGTTCCATCACCACGGGGTTCAGGAAGTGAAGTACATACTTTATTGACAAGAAGTAACTTTTATAGTACATACGTTATAATGAAGCAAGTACAGTAGGCGTAATAATTGATAAGGAACTTGACGTGGTACCTGCGTAACCGAAAATGGGTGTTTACAAGGAGTAAAAAGACACATGATTGGTTATGATATCATGCATAGGTGGATCTATAAGATAATACTTGACATAGATGCGCGCGCAGCAGCATGACGTGTAATTGACGTGTAACTAGGGGGTGAAGGGAACTTGACATTAGCTCTACATGTGGAGACGAAAAGTCTGGGGGTCAGATCAACCTAATCCCAAATCATATCTAACATCCTATGTTTAAAGAACTATGTTATCCATAAAGAAGGACTCTCGGACAGAATCTATTCTATACTGACTGTGCGTGTGTGTACAAGCGTCTAAGTGTCTACACTGAATGCGAGGGGGTAGGAATATTCCATGGTGACAGGGCTATGAATTACTTGCATGAGGGCAGAGAAGCCGGGCCTCTTGCTTGGTAACTGGAAGAATGTTTACTTAAGCTACTAGGCAGGAATGCATCGGCTGAGGGGGAAGCAGATAATTCGAAGGTGAAATACAGCTCTTGGCAGAGAATAGGCTGATGTCAGGCTTCGTGAGCCGCGCAGAGAATGAGACAGAGTTCATGGTCACAGATGCAGGCTCAGACTGGAGCTTTCAGAGACAGAAGGCAAAAGGAGTTTGATGACAGAATCAGGGCCTACTTGCCTGGACTGTAAAATGGCATAAGTGAACCATATAAAGCTGGTGGCCTTTCATATTTAGGAATGGAATATCCGGCATATTCATGGCGGATCTGACAGAGGACATGTTGACGGTGGACGCACATGTATTTGCGTCTTCATAACTGGAACTGGAGGGAACATACATGTACTTGTGACATGCACATAGAACCGTTGGGGTCCAAGATAGGGGACATAACTGACCAGGAAAATCCACATTTCCACAAAGCGCAACAGTAATCCTACCCTCCGTAAATTTTGGTAGACCCGGTGTCATTTGCATGTCCCGCTAATTCGCGAACATTCTAGGTCAGTAGCAGTATTTGGGTTTCCTGGGTGCCCATGTGCGTAGACTTGATATAAAGAGACGGTCTGAGTCCCGTTGGGTCAATAGCGTGTCCCCTTCCTGCACGTGTGTGTATGTATCCCGCGTGCTGTGCGGGCAGTTGTTTGTGCTGAGCAGTGACTACTATTTTGTAGCACAGACAGCGCTACATAAACAATAACAATCCCCAACTCCCATTCCCAGGCCTATGTTCCAGCGGGCAGCCGGCCATCAGCACTTAACTGCAATACAATTGTACTTACGATTAAAGAGAGAAAGAAAGGAGACAAAAAGATAAAAGTATTGATGTGGCTTCTGTGTCAGTCACACAATGTGAGTGGGGAGTGAGGGATGTATGGCGAGCTGGGTGTGCCCGCTTGTGTGGATTATTGTTCATAACCCTAAAGTGTCTTATATAGTAATGTTCAGGCGGGGGTGCTGTGGCAACCCTCGCCGGTACTCACTCGTTTATGTACCAAACCTGTGTGGGGTGCATCACATTCGCTTGTCGGACATCTGCAGGGTGACGGTAGGTCCTCTGCCCATCACTGCTGTTTGCTGTGAGTCCGTCAGTGATGGGGTGTCCTCCGCCAGGTTCATCCTCTGACCTGGATGTTGATGGGGGTAAAACTCCACATACCTTTCGGCATTCCTCTCCGCCTGAGCCCTCTCCCTCGCAGCTTGGTCCTTGGTAGGTCCCTGTTGACGTCTGCTCCATTGTCCGCGGCCTCTCTGTGTTTGCCACCGCTGCCGACCTTTGGTCGTTACTATCTTGATGGGGGCTAGGCCGTTCGGTTTAATCCAGAAGTTGGTTTTGTCTTCATGCTGTATCTTAAGAGTGGCTGAAAATTGGAGGGCATAAGTCACGTAGTGTTCCCTCTGGGTTTTATTCAGTTCGAGGAAGAAGGACCTGCGACATTGTACCGCTAGTGTGTATTCCGGGTTTATGTGCATCAGGGCGTTTTCGATCAACCAAGGGCTGCATGCTCTCATAACGTGCAGTATATGATCTGTAGTTGAAGAGGCATGCCACCTCAGGCCTCGGCAGGGATACTGGTCGAGGTGGGCCACCCAGCACTCTGTGGGCCCTCTCCACAGAGAAGAATTTTGATTTTTTGCCCTGTAGGACCATGTCAACAAATCAAGCCTCGAGGTAGATTTCCATGCTTTGGCCCTCACCACACTCTGGGAGGTCCACTATATGGACATTGTTCCTGCGGGATCTTGCTTTTTGGTCCTCCACCTGGTCCCGAAGGTATTCCACCTCCTTTTGTAGAGTCTTAAGCTGTTTATCCGTTTCCTTTACCGTGGGCTTCAGGGCTGCCAGCGTTGACTCAGAATTCTCGACCCTATGTTTAAGTTGCTTATGATCTTCTCGCATGAGACCCATCTCGTTGCATAGTGAGTAAATCTTGGGTCCTAGAATGGATTTGATATCTAGGACTTCTGCCTTGAGTTCATCAAAGGAATGTGAATGATCAAGTAGTGCTTTTGGCATTTGTCTCTGTGATCAGTCCGCAGGGTCGGGGCGCCCCCTGTTTGTGCTTGGGCCTATCCAGTTTATTTTTGCCCATCTTGAGGGAGGTAGTGTTTATGTTCTCAAAGTTGGGTTGTGGCCTTGTGGAATGCAGAGAGGGGGCACCTCCTATTTGAATCCCCGCAGGGCCCGGTCAGTTCCATGGGCTGATGCTTCCGTCCCAGGCAGGGGGACAGTTCTTAACCCCTCCTGTGTGCGTGGGACGTGGGGGAATAGTTGCTTAGATTACACGTCACTGTAGGTCCCCCCCGCCCCCACCTGATAACCGCTAGCCTGCCATGGGGCTCTGTGTCGCTGAGCCTGAAGTCTGGGGCTTATTGAAGGTGAGGGATGGTATCTCTTGGACCGCAGCCCATGCTCCCCGCTGATGGGGCAGTAGTAGTGGAGGGCTAGAGTGGAGTTTTCCCTCCTATTCCCCCTTAGCTTTGTATACAGAGATGGATTTCTTGTGGCACTACCATGGCGAGTGTAAATCCAAGTGCTCTCATGTAATTTTGGGCCTTTAAGGCCTCAGTGTGCTGCTTTCTCATGATGCAGACATGTTGATGGAGCAGTAGAGCTCCCCAGTACTTCTTTGGAGCCAGTCTTGCTCAGTTACAGAGAATTATTTTCCACTGTGGGCCAATCTCTTGTGTTGCATCTTGTTGTTCCTGACGTGGAGTCTGGTCATTGGGGTTGGCCTCCTCGCCCAGGTCTGGGGCACCTGACAGCAGGAGGAGCAGCTGGCCATCTGTGCCTTCCCCCCAGGGAGGTCACACTATTTCAGTTGAGAGGGGGGGGGGCGAGGGTGCCAGGTGCCGGCAGGCAGCACAGTTGTCCCCGGATCAGGAGCATCCGGCACCTAAGGGTCCGCACTCAGGCCTGCCACCGTAGATTCTCCATCGCAATCGGCCCACCGCGGTAGCCGAGGTTTACATGATATGCATAGCACCTCTGGGTCGTCGCTGTCTCCGGGTGGGCCACATCTCAGCAGCATTCCCGCCAATGTCCCGCACAGCTCTGGCCGTGCACGGCCATGTCGGCTCCCTCCGCCAAGATCTCCCCACTGGGTGCGATGCGCCTCCCAGTTGGTGTCAGAGGTCGTGGCGCACTGCCACCACCCATGTCGAACGCAGCAGAAGTGCCACTGCTCGTCGCGGAACTGCCCCCTGCGGGTCCAAGGAGCTCCCCCCAATGATGAAGGGCAGTCTTCCGACCTTTGGGCCCCCGTGGAGTGGCGCTTATTCCAGGATGTTGAGTGGACCTCAGCTGAGCTACTCAGTGCGCGTCCGCTCCGGTCGTCCATCTTGGCCATGCTCCGACAGGTTTTAAGTTCTACTTCTTGAGATATCCATGCACAAATTGTCCATGCAACAATTTTTTACCGCCTGTAATGTGAAGGGAAATCCTCTGACACCTCTGCTCTTCTCAGCAGTTTACAGTTCTTTTACTAGTTTTTGTAGATGTAATCCATTTCTGCATGTTGCCTACTGTATCTGTTCCAGATGATAGGATTGCACTTTAATTTCTTTTTCCTTGTTTTGTTTGTGACTCACTTACGATGGTTCTCTGGGTAGCCGGCTCTGGGAAAACTCCAGTTAACACCATTTAATTCAGATCTACATTATAACCATGTCTGATCCTCCTGCTAAATAAATAAATTTACGGTTTAGCATAAATATTATTCTTGGGATATGTTTTGGCAATCCATATTCAGAAGGCATTTATCGTTTGTATCCCAGCATGTGCCTAATTGTTGTGAAATGTTCAAGTACGTTTCAGCAGAAACCACAAAGAGTAGGAAAAGTCTGTTTTCTTTCAGAGAGAAAAGTTTATTAGGAGTGTTTTTCCTACTTCTGCTTCTAAAAAGATGCAAAATTATATGCATGCTGTTGTACCAACTATTCAAGATAAAAGGACATTTTAGAATTTAAATAAAGGTCTACTTTGTGAAAATAATGCCATTGCCCCTTGTTAGGTCCTCAGTCTTGTTAATGACTAAATGGTGGTAAAAACGTGCTTATTGTCACGTCCTGGCTAGCTTGAAATCCATTTTGTCCCTAGCTAAGAGTAGAATTATTATGAAGTACAAGACGGTAGTGTCCAATTAAAAGCCCCCTTTCATCACTGCTGTGACACTTGGCTCCCCCGCAGTTAGATGTCCAGCAAACGTCTTGTCATCAATTCTAACAACGATGGACCTCTTGTATAGGAGATCCCTGGAGTCAGGGGGCCATCCTCCTATCCTCTGCATTTAATCAGCAAAATATTCTGTGTCCAATTGTGTACCACCAAAACTGTTCAAGAACCTCCAGCTCATGTTGAATACCAAGGGGCTTCCCTACCTTATTTTCCTATTTATACAGGTCAAGAAGAATCATGTAAGGATATGTTGTACGATAATGATAGCAATTGGCAGGGGAATTACAGTGCTCCGGGAGATGAAGAATGGGGACGTTGGACCACCCATTGCAGATCTGCTGGTTCACCCAAATATTTGAAAATGGCTTTCATTGAACAGTGGATTTCTATTACATTTTCCTTTAGTGCACAGTAGGGAAAATAACTATTTTATCAATGGCTTCAAAGTGAAATCTTGCATATAAAGAGACCCTAGTACAGGAAGACTTTTGGGAAGAAAGCCGTGATGACTCAGGCTCTAGGACAACATCCCTCTTGGTTCATAGAGTTGCTATTGTTCACCCTCTTGCAAGATATCTACTTTCCTATGCACACTCATCCCAAACAACTGATATTTCTTCAGTTTTTTGTCACGTTGGACACCTTGAACTTTTAAATATTGCACTATTTGGATGAGTACCTGCAAAATTAATTGTTGGTGGGATAAGCAGAGATCAACAACTGCAATCCTCGCTCTTCTGCATTGAAAGCTAAACAAGCTTAACACTACGGTTTAGACTGAAGTGCTCCCTTCTTTAGACAACAAAATAGCTGGAGACTTGCAGCCCAGATCAAAAGCCATTCATCCCGCAAACTATGGAAGTACAATTTCATACCCTGGGCCATATCCTTAAGCACTCCACTAGTTACTTTTGAGTAACCAGGAGGCCAAACCAAGAACATCTGGTTAGCTAGTAGCAACAGATGGAAGACTATTTGCAAGACATAGTAAAGGTTATGGGAGCCTAAATTAGGTTAGTCTCATAGCATCATGCTTTCAATCTTTCCATCAGCTTCTCTTTTGAGCAACCTCAGTTTACCTTAAGAGTTTCCCACTTAAGTATTCTGTCCACAAAGGAAGGCACCTGCACATAATTTAATAGATAAATGTGTCAGAGCGGAGTTATTGACACAGCTGTGAAAACCTTTTGGCCCTAAATTGATTGTCCTTCATTAAGGATCCAGATGAATAACATGACCTTCCTCTTTTAGAGATAAAACAAGGGGGCATAAACTGAAGTATACTTTCCACCGAAGCATAGAGGTTATGGCACTGGGGAGTTTAGAACAAGGTTTCCGTTTTGAATAAGCACTTTCAAGGCCTCACCAACAACCTGGCAGAAACCCTCATCAGGTACAAAAGTTCTTCCTACAAATGGAAGCTAAATGGTTGACAGGTAAATTATGTCTTCAGCAAGTGTAGAATTCTTGTTGGTCTGTTTGCAACAATCAAACAATTTTCATTACAGCTAACTGCTTGCCTCAGTAGTAGTTGGAGTTTGAAACGCTCCATATCACTAAGGATTGTAGGAACATCCACCAGGCAGTTAGAGCACAATCATCTAGAAAGCTATAATAGTAAAGTGAAAGTGGTCTGTCACCAGTTAGAAAGTAAGGGTCTGCATCCAGTTCTGTCCAAGCTCTCCAGCTGTGGCATAACGTCTGTCTTTGAACACTTTGACCTCCAGTACTAGTTGATCAGGGTGCATGTTGCTGGTATTTTAAGAAAAAAGAATAGAGCCAGACTCCAACTTGCTGGTATTTCCGTGCATGCTAAAAGTTTATGAAGACCTCCTTTGCACATTTTCACTGGTTGTGTAAGCGCCATGTAAATGGAATTTCAGTATGGTTCATCCTAACACAATAAGCATCTTTTCTGTACCGAAGAACCCTAGGTCAATTGGTCTTAACCTGTGGTCTGGGCATCTTTGGGCATTCGTGAAGCCTACTCAGAGGGCCCAAAACGTCTTAGAAAATTAAATAATATTAACAGATTAATAAATTGTACACAATTAGAGAAGTAAAATGTGCAATTGAAAATTTTATTTTAAAACATTCTGTAAATGCCTAGGAATTTAAAATTGGAAGCTAAAAAATAGTTCATCAAACATTCAAACAGAACATAGTATGTATGATAAGTGGCCTCAATTGAATTTAAAAAAGCTCCAACCTTCATAGTCTTGTGAATTAAATAACATTTGTCATAATTTCTATATTTTTTGTGATGATTGCTTGTTTCTGTAATGTTTTGTGGTTAAAATTCTAAAAAATGCTTAAACGCTTAGCCTGAGGTCACATGCTTCCAGTAATTTCTCAATGGGTGTCCCTAGATTCCAAGATGATTTATTGGGGGTCCCTGAGGTCCAGCAATGATTAAGTCGGGGTCCACAGAAGTTGGAAGATTAAGAACTACTGTTCTAGGCAATGCTAAGAAATAAGCAAATATGTATTACATTTGACCTTAAAGATTTTCACCTCAGTCACTATGTAGTTCTTTCCACTCTCTTTGCAGAGCCATCATTTTAAGCAAATCAGGCTCTCTATTACGTGGAAATGAAAAGATGCCTTAAGTTCTACATAGATAGAGCAAATGTTTTTAGAGCATTTCCTGGACTGTTTGTCGTCTTTGGCCATTTTCGCAAAGAGCAAACAATTTTAAAATAATAGAATTGATAAGGAGGTTGTAGCCTGCATAGCCTTCTGCCATAGCAATGGCGATAAGGATGTTTATCTCTTAAATGCTCTTAGAATTCCAACAAAGGCAGGACAGCTAGAGTTGCAGACTTTGTGCGAGTGCTATTACTGGATATCTTCAAAGCAGTAACTTGGTAGATGGGCATTACTTTCACAAACACTCCTGCTTCACCAACCCAGTCTAGCGTTTGACAGATGACGCTCGGGAACCATCCAGGTTTTTTTTATTGCACTGCTTCCCTTACGGACAATAATTAAGGAAATGTTCATTCTTATCGATAACTACAGTTGTATATGATTGGAATGTTTCAGACATTCTGTGTGACACTATATGTTCCCTTAAGAGGAAATAATTCAAATTCAGCCCAGAATGCAGAAGTTAATCTAGCCAACCTCAAATGCTGTAATCTATAATACATTCTTACTATCAGTCCATGATGAATCAATAAAGTACACCCTCCTAAGATTCTTTCTATCTCTCTTGCTCTCTCGCTCTCTCTCTCTCTAATATATATATATACATATATATATATATATATATATATATATATATATATATATATATATATATATATATATATATATATATATATTCACTGAAAAAACCATAGGTTTCACACACGTTATAGTTAGGAATTAGCATTTAAAAAACCTTGCAAATTCACTTAAAAAACCATAGGTTTCACACATGTTATAGTTAGCTGGGCATTTCCCTCGTAAAAAACCAATGAAATTCCCCCGTTATAGTTAGTGCAGGCAACTATAACTCACGCGACCGCAATCCGCTGCTGATGACGTCAGATATTACATCACTGTATTTAGACACTTATCTACCCATGTCTTCTTCCATTCATCTTTAGCTATACATATATTACATTTTTTTTTTTTTCAGAAAGACACATATGTCATCAGTGATGTAATATCTGACGTCATCAGCAGCGGATTGCGGTCGCGTGAGTTATAGTTGCCTGCACTAACTATAACGGGGGAATTTCATTGGTTTTTTACGAGGGAAATGGCTAGGGGGTCAGGAACTGTCCACCCTGCCCCCTTTTCATGTTCTCCACATTTGTTTTTCACCCCCTCAGAGTGCGAGAGACAAAATGGCGACCGACACTTCCTGGTTTCGACCGATTCGAATGTTTACTAAGATCTAACAACCAATCAGAATTGCGCTCGCGCACGGCAAGGTGCGCGCACCCAGCGCGCACGCTGCGCGCGTACAGTTATATATATTGATTTAAATGCTATTTTCTCTGGAAATACTGAACAGATTTACACCAAACCTGCAAAAGGCACTTCATGGACCTTATGGCTACCTCTCTGCCAAATTTCACGTAATTCGGTTCAGCCGTTCGGGCTGTAGCTGCGACTAAAGTCCCTATGGAAAAATCCATGGGGAAAACGCGTTTTGGGACCCCCCCTTTTTCTCGGCCCCCGCTTGACGAATCACCCCAAGACTTTAAGGGTAGGAGCGGAGCGGAGCGCCCCATTAGTTTTGAAAAGTTCGCGAGGATTCGTCGATCGGCGCCAAAGTTATTCAAAATAGAATTTTGAGATTTCCTATGGAAACTCGGTCCTAACTATAACTATCTACTGGCGACCGCCAGTAGATAATATATATAAATAACCTGGGTTCATCAAGTCTTCACAATCAATAAATGTAACCTCTTGTGACTAATATCACACCCAGATATCAGCCAACGTTTGAAAGCCTTGTGTGAAAATCTAAGCATATCCTTGCTGCTTCCATACCAGTAAATAAGGTAATTGGAATTAGATGCTTCTAACCAAGATTGCAAGATTGTGATGATCAGGAAGAACTGTCTCTGGCATGTAAAATAAGCTTTTCAGTTTGGTCTCAAGTATTCTGATTTCTGGTAACGCGTCATGCTTAGGTCAACAGATATCTAAGGCTGCTTTGAAGAAAGAATCATTCCTACTCATCAGTCTGGCCATTCCCAAACAATATGAAATCCATCATTCCTTAGTGAAAAAGAATATTTAGAACTATATATTTTAATAATGGTGTCAGCTGAGCATTTTGTGAGGAGAATCATCCCAAGTTCAGCCTGAATGAATCTCATAGAGATTGTACAGAAACCCAAAGCCTGGTTCAGGGATTTAGAAATCATATTTCATAGAGTTTGTGATTCTACCTATAGGAAAAGGCTGAATAAGTGTGACATTTGTAGAAGGATAGTCAGGAGAAGACACCTTCTCTTGAAAAAATAAATTGCTGCAGGGCTTGTGTTTGCAGAAACACCTGAATGAACTACAGTGTGTTGTGGACAGATGATGCCAAAGTTGAGTTGTTTGGCTGTAACACATAGGAACATATTGGGTGAAAATCGAACACTGCATACCACCACAAGAACCCCAAACCAACCATCAAGCATGGCGGTGGAGTCATGATGATTTAGATCTCCTTTGCATCGACAGGCACCAAATGCCTCGCAGTCATTGTTCCACCATTAATTCTATGTCAGGACCGGAGGCGAGGATTATGCTATTCTTTCTTCACTTTATTGAATTGCAGCCACTTTAAAGTCAAAACTACTTTTCCCATGAACAATAGGGAAATAACATCAAAACAATAGAGTGCCAACAGATAGTGTCCCATCCATTGCACCAATCAGGAGTCCTCAGGTAGCTGATAGTCCTCTGTCCCTGACTATGCTTCCTCTTTCTTTGCAGCTTGCAGCCAAGATAAGTCTCCTTTTCCTTGTATTGCTTTCTGATGTAATTTATGGTATTGCTTAATATTGTTTTTCACCAAGATTAGTATTATCTGCACTGTTCGATCGCAGACTTTGACAGCCTGCGACGTTTCTTTGTGTTGTTACGCGTTATCTGCACGGAGGCTGTCAGGGACGCGCGCGCGCCATATTTTTCATTTTAAACGCGCGGCGCCCGTTTTGCCTGATAAACGAGTTTTTTCTCAGGGGTAATTCAGCTGCGAGTCGCCGCTACTCGGCGCCTCGCTCCGGCCGTGGGAGTCTCCCTGCTCCCTAGCGGCCGTACCTCAGAGGGCGCCTGAGAGCGTCTCTGATGCGGCGCGCGCCTGGGATTCCGCACATTCCTGAGCGTGTCGGATCCCAGGCTGCATCGCCGCGTGAGCCTTGTCGCATCTGCCCTACACCCCTGACAAGAGTCTGTGCTATATGCCTTTAGGCATTTATTTTTTTTATAATTTCCTTCACACGCCCCCTTGAACGTCCGTTTTCACAGGTCTGTAACTGCTGTTAAGCAGTCTTTGGCAGCGTTTCACTGCCTGGGGGTCCGTATTCTATAGGCCAACAACACTCTGTTTAGAGTCTGTAGTGCAGATTCAATCTGCAGGGATCCATTGGCTGGCAGACTGCCCAATTATATATATATTTGCACCAGGGCTGTTTGGGTCCCAGGCTTTGGGCCTTAAATTGCGAGCACTGCACGCCCATATTACCGGCTGACACCCAGCCCCCCTTTATTAGAGGTTTACCTCCTAGTTTCTACAGCCCTAGTCATCACTTACCTGTTATTCTACTTACCTCTCCATGGAGAACTATCAAGAAGATGTCTATCAACCAAGACGATCAATGGGAAGAGGACCCACTTGCAGCTCTTCCATGGGATGATGACTTTTATGATGCGGTCGATGACTCTATACATAAGGCGGTAGAGCAGGCCGTTACCCCTCTTGAAGAGCGACTGTCCCGAAAAATTGACCAGGCCTGCGAAAAGCTAGCCAGAGCCATGCAGGCTTCGTCCAAAGGTCTTTCCCCCAGCCGTCCGGCCTCGGACATACACCAACCACCAGCCAAACGTACTAGGGAGGCGGGGGTGGATTCTGATGCTTTCAGCCGCCTTAAACAAGCCTTTCTTGCAAGTTCTGTCCTGCCGGCAACCCCCTCTACTTCGGCAGACGGGGACCCTGGGGACGCGGACACCTCTTCTGAACAGTCCTGTCCCTGGCTTCCTTCCAAGTCAGCGCCAATCTCTAGCGAGCCAAATTTGTGTGCGGACATGCTGGACCCGGATGACCTCTTGCATCCACGCTCCTCTGACTGGGCCCCCTCCGAGAAGGTCACCCAGTATGTGGCCAGCAGGATCCGGCGCCCTCTCGAGCCAACAGCTCGTAGTTGCCTTGGGGCAGAGTGCCCCTGTCTCTCCTTGGAAGGGAAGGTAGCCGCCACTCCTGAGATTGACCCCAGAATGGCTACCTTTTTACAAAAATTTGTCAAAGACCCTAAGAAAGGCATCGACAGGTCCTGGCGTGCCTGTCAAGACAAACTACTGGCTGTCTTGGGGCCCGCTACCAAAATCCTAGATATGGCCGAAGAGGCCAAGGCCTCGGACTCTCTCATATCCCCCGAACATCTCTCCTCCTGGGTCCAACGTGTAGTGGTGTTCCTCGGGAACGCCAACTGCACGCTTTCCACAGAGCGGCGCAGGTCGCTTCTAATCAAGGTTGACCCCAAACTTGGGGACCTGGCAGACACTGAAGCGGGACCAGTCGCACAGGCTGGCCTCTTTAGCGAACCCTTTATCAAGGAGCTAGGGAGGTTTGTTAACACCTGTACCTCCCTGGATAGAGCGCAGACTTCCATCAGGAAGGTGTTTCGCCCTCAGGTTTTCCGCGGGGCCGGACGAGGTAGGGGCCGCTCGTCCAGCCGTCCAAATCAGCACAGTGGGCAAGGCTCCAGTCAAGGACAATATCAAGATCAACCCCGCTTTGGGAACTTTTACCCCACCCATGGACGCCGAGGCAAGAACAGAGGTGGCAGAGGAGGAGGCTGATCCAATTCTTCCGGTGAGTGCTCTCCCATCTTCCCTTCTAAAAGTGGGGGGGCCGCCTGGCGCATTTTTTCCCAATGTGGACTTCCATCACAGGGGATGCTTGGGTTCTGCAGACTGTAAGGGGCTTTCACATAAAGTTTCAGGGGACCCCTTTGCAACGCACTCCTTCCCGTCCACTCTGTTTTTCCGAGGCAGACGCTGTCCTGGTCGACCAGGAGGTCCATTCTCTTCTAGACAAAGGGGCGATAGTAGAAACCCTGCAGCACCCCAGAGGTTTCCTCAGCAACCTCTTCCTCGTAGACAAAGTGGACGGGGGCCAGTGCCCGGTCATCAAATTACACGAAATCAACGAGTGGCTAGTTTATCGCCACTTCAAGATGGAGGGGATCCATCTTCTTCGCAATATTCTCTGTCCGGGCGACTGGATGGCGCGCCTCGAACTCAAATGCGCTTACTTAGTGATCCCTATCTTTCCCCCTCACCGCCGATTCCTGCAGTTCCTTTGGCGCAACAAGACTTACGAGTTCTCCACTCTCCCATTCGGCCTGTCCTCCGCTCCCTGGTGTTTCACCAAGGTTCTGCGGCCGGCGATAGAACGTCTTCGGGCGTCGGGCATGAGATTCATCGTCTATTTAGATGACATTCTGCTAATGGCGCAGGATCCTTGAACCCTTTCTCGGCACCTGCAAACCGCGGTGGATCTCCTTCAGAACCTAGGGTTCGTGATAAACGAAACCAAGTCCACTCTGGTTCCTTCCCAAAAAGTAGTATTTCTCGGTTTCTTAATAGACTCAATGGAATCTACTCTCAGCCTTCCTGCTCGCAAGATGCTGAAAATTCACCACGAGATTCGGAGGGCTTTATCCCTGACTCAGATTTCCCTCAGACAATTAGCTCGGGTGGTGGGCTTACTATCTGCATCCATCCAAGCTATCTTCCCGGGCCCGCTCCACTACAGAGCACTTCAACGTCTCAAAGCGGCGCATCTCCGCAAGGGCCGATCATACTCCCACAAAGTGGGTCTGACACCGGAGGCCAGGGAAGAGCTTCAGTGGTGGCTTTCCAACATGGAAGCCTGGAATGGTCGGGCCATTTTCGGGTCCGCGCCAGACAGCGTTATCGAGTCCGACACGAGCAGATCCGGCTGGGGCGCGAAGTGTGGCGACTTCACCACGGGGGGTGTGTGGTCTCCGTCGGAGCAACAATTACACATCAACTGTCTGGAACTTCTGGCTAGATCGTTCGCGATCAAATGCTGGACCAAGGACTCGGTTCACTCGTGCGTCCTTCTCAAGATGGACAACATCTCGGCTGTCCGGTATATCAATCATCTGGGAGGCACTCACTCCAGAGCTCTTTTGAACCTGGTTGCGAACTTTTGGCAGTACTGCCTGGATCGTCAGATCTCAGTCATGGCGGAGTACCTGCCCGGGCAGGACAACCAAGTGGCAGACTTTCACTCGTGCCACTTCCACGATCTGAGCCTCTGGAAACTACACACGGGGGTATTCGCAGATCTCCAGAGTCTTTGGGGTCCCTTCTCTGTAGACCTCTTTGCCTCTCGCCTAGATCACCAGCTTCCCCGGTTCTACAGTTGGAGGTCGGAACCTCTGGCGGAGCAGACAGACGCGTTTCTCCAAGATTGGCGGTCCGAGATGGCCTATGCCTTTCCCCCGCATGCAATGATAACTCTGGTGTCCGCCCAGGTTCGACGCCAAGAAGCAAGCATTGTGGTCATTTTGCCGATTTGGAGGTCGCAAGTATGGTTTCTGGTTCTTCTGGAACTTTCCTGTGATTCTCCAATCCTACACTCCCCTCTTTCCCGCTCTTCTCAGTCCGGACGGGTGTCCTCACCCGTTGATAGAGCAGGGCTCCCTGGCTCTCATGGCATGGTGGATTACTGGGGAAGATGGGCGGTCCCAGGCCTTTCGGGAGCGGCTGAGAGTAGCTTGTCCAGGGCCTGGGCAGACAGCACCCTCAAGCGTTATCGGTCCACCTGGAGAAGGTGGTGTCGTTGGTGTATGCGACGGAGTTTCAATCCCGTGGCAGCTGATGTGTCTGCCATCTTGAATTTTCTGGCTTTCCTAGCAGAGGACGGTCTCGCGTACAGAACCATCAATACCTTCAGGTCCGCAATTTCTGCTGGTCATGCTTTAGTTGATGGTTCACCTGTTGGAGAACATCCTTTAGTTTGTCGTCTCCTTCAGGGTATACGTCTCTCGCTTCCCCCGGAACTTTGTTACTCTCAGTTGTGGGATGTCAACAGGGTGTTGAATCTATTCCAATCATGGCAACCGAATAGATTCCAAACCAGGAAGGAACTGTCAGCGAAGCTAGCCATGCTACTGTGTCTGATCTCTTGCAGACGGGTTTCGGACGACAGAGCTCTGGATGTGTCCAGCAGAATGTTCTCCCCCGCTGGTGTAACGTTCACCATTCGTAGGCGCACTAAATGCGGTACGACTTCTGTGTCCTACCCCACCTTTCCGGACTCCCCGAAATTATGTGGTGTTGCGTGTCTCAAAGCTTATGAGGAGATGACAGAGGAATTCAGGCCTCCTGGGGAACGCCAGTTGCTCATAGCACTATAAAAGCCCCACAAGGCAGTGTCTTCCCCCACGATTGCCCGTTGGGTGCGCTGGATAATGCAAGAAGCAGGCATTGATGTACGAGCGTTTGGTTCTCATTCTACCAGAGGTGCTATGGCCTCTAAAGCTTTTACCCTGGGAGCTCGTCTGGAAGACATCCTGAATGCTGCGGATTGGTCTTCAGACTCTACCTTTAAACGGTTTTACTTCAAACCGGTGGTTTACATGGCTCATTTGGTTGTGAGCAACCTTTAAACGAGCATAATCCTCGCCTCCGGTCCTGACATAGAATGAAAAATTTCCTAGCTAACGTAACGGAAAGTTTCAATTCTATTAAGGACTCAGAGGTGAGGATTATCCCACCCAGGGTACAACTTCGTTGACTACCTTCCCTCCCTCGTATTTGAGTAAGTACGATGTTTTAGTACTGGTATTTTGATATGATTCCAATGTATTGTACTTGCATACATACTTTGAAGTTTCTTTCCTCAGGGCTAAACCTTAGCCATTACTGTCGCTCACGCTTGTTTTTAATTTCCAGGGGATTCAAGCAAACAAGACTCCTGATGCGGGTTCACTGGCTGACCGAGCGACGAAAGAGGAAGCATAGTCAGGGACAGAGGACTATCAGCTACCTGAGGACTCCTGATTGGTGCAATGGATGGGACACTCTATCTGTGGGCACTCTATTGTTTTGATGTTATTTCCCTATTGTTCATGGGAAAAGTAGTTTTGACTTGAAAGTGGCTGCAATTCAATAAAGTGAAGAAAGAGTAGCATAATCCTTGCCTCTGAGTCCTTAATAGAATTGAAACTTTCCGTTACGTTAGCTAGGACATTTTTCATTCCTCTCTACAACTGCTCCTTCCGAGGAAATTGTGAGAGCACTTGTCCAACAGCTAAAGCTTAGCTGGAAGTGGTTACGGGGAAATAATTTTCAAAAAAGGCTTCTAGTGAGCAGGATTGGAGGGTCAGTGCCACAATGGATAAGGCATTGGCCTTTTAAGCCAGGGATTTTGAGTTCGAGTCCCACCTGAGGTCTAGGCTTCATCCTTCTAGACGTTTGGAGAAACCTAGATATATTCTCTAGGCTTACTCTCAGAAGCTTTCTACAGATCAGGTACTTTAAATTGCCCCATTCTACTTCTTCCTACTCAGTATTACCACTTCAGCATAGTGCAAGTATGATGACATAGCGGACTTCTGAGTTCTATCTTGTTAGCTACTTCGTTACTTGAGTCCTTAAGTATGGATAATACTAATAGTGAATTTATGCTTATGACATAATGAAAATTGGTTCCCTGTGGTCTGTTGTACCTCTGTGGCTTCAGTGCCTAATGATCTTATGGTTGATGACCTTGATCTACTGATCTTGAAGGCATTGGCTGGTTTTGAGTGTAGTTGTCGGAGATCATTGAGTCTGTTCTGTATGGTGGTTGTCCTTATATACCCCCCAGCTCCCCACTCAAGGTATCCATATGGCTCAAGTGTTGGTAACTAATGTTATGTTGAATGTTTGCAATGCTGTTTTTATGTGGTCACACTTGTGACTATTGAGGCAGAATCTAACTCCCTGATTCTGTAATCTTTGTATTTTGTTTTTCTGTCATTTGTTTTGGAATCCAAAATGGGCGACATTAAGTAATAGAAAGTAATGAATAATCCACAGTAAATGCAGATTGAGGTTTATTAAGGCAATTTAGTTGATTTAAAGCCATGCTTAGGATAGCCTGCAGATTATTTAATCCAGGGAGCATTGAAGTATTCCTCCTTTGACTGCTTTGTAGAAGGTCGGTTTTTGATGCTTATTTTACACCTGCATTGGCTGAGATGGTCTACCCTACCTTATGGGTTTTCCATAGATTCGTTGTGCACAAGGCAACCAATTACGCTCTTTTGTCTGTGATGTATTATTTTAGAGAACACATTTCTAAACTGTCCAGCAAACACCAAACTCGTGTTCCCTTTCCTCAGGTTTGGCCATGCAGTGAACAGGAACTTGGTTGTTGGTACACTGTCATGGCCATCTCCTTGGGTGATTGTGATTGGATCCTTCTTCTCCACCTGTGGAGCCGGTCTTCAGAGCCTGACTGGTGCGCCACGACTTCTGCAAGCCATAGCCAAGGACAATATAATTCCGTTCCTGCGGGTAAGAATTCTCCATTATCATATTTTAACATCTGCCACAATGCCACCTGCCACTCCCCCTATGAACAAACACCCCTGTTCCTGCTGGTACGATATTTCCATCAGCATATAGTTTTTCAGTGATGTATGTGACTCTTGCCCTTTTTACCGTCAGCATTTAGACTGAAACACTTGGAGCACATGGTCTGTTTTTTAAGCCATGGTCTGTTTTTTAAGCCATGGTCTCTTTTTTTAAGCCAGATACACTAACTCGCCTTCAGTCCAACCAAATAAACCCTCACCTCATGCAGTCCTTAATGATTTCAGTCAATCTGACAAAGCAGAAAGAATAATCCAATATGTGAGGGCGAAATCATTCAATCCTCTCTTTTTACCTTCACCTCACCGGGGATGACTCACTGACTGCCTTTGCATGCTTTGGAGCAATACAATGCCCACCACACACGTCTGACTAGGGACACTCATTTGCTAGTATGAGCAATCCTGGTCAGCACTTCCATGTGAGAGGTCCAAGCCATATTTCTTTCGAAGAGCACTCTAACCAGGTACACACAGTCTTCCATGTCTGAACTTTTTCCTAATTAGCTACTTATTTCTCAACCCAACAGGTCTTTGGGCATGGAAAGTCAAATGGTGAACCGACATGGGCGCTCCTCCTGACAGCTGCCATTGCAGAATTGGGTATCCTCATTGCTTCGCTGGACCTTGTGGCACCAATCCTCTCCATGTACGTGTTCTCGCATTGCTGTGGTTTAAATATCCCTTCATAGAAACCACAGTGTATTCATAACTCTCTTCTTTAGTCTTTGATGGACTCTAAACCTGAGAGATTAATATGTTGACTAAAGCAGTTAATTTTCTTTTTTTGTTTAAATTTGTTTGAGTTTTAACATTTTAGATACAGTTTGACAAACTTCTATTAAAATTGCATGCATGATTTGCATAATTGAACATACACCAATGAGAATCTGCATAAGGAGAGCACGCATGCCTTATATTGTTTGTGCGTCATATAACATGTATTGTGAGTGTTAATACTTAAAAAAACAGGGTATATATTAACTGGGGCATTTTTGTGTTGTATCATTTATAAACCAGTTCATTCTTAGATTCATGTTCCTCTGTTTCAATAATATTGTCATTCTGTGATGAGTTATTTCTTGTCCTCAAGAAAGGCATCGCAGCATGTGAAGGATTCTTGGACTGTTCTCTGGAAGGATCGACTGCAGGAATATTTGTAGCAGTAAGTGGGTAGATGAGTCAAATAAATGAGGTCGCTCTTTGAAAAGATCACCTTCAGCTATCAATGGAAGTCTATGGCTTTTGCCTGTTCTATTGTTACTATCAAGCCCGCATGACTACAACAAGTTTAGCAACCTCTGAAGTCTGTCAGCAGTTAGTGCCACTCTATTTTGTCTTGAAAGTAATGTTGTTTTCGTGATAATGGTCTTAGACGGGTATTATTGATAGAGTGCCAAATGCCAATCTTAGTGCCGTTTTAATACATTTTGTATTTCTCTTTTTCCTTGTCCCCAGGTTTTTTCTGATGTGTTACCTCTTTGTGAATTTAGCATGTGCTTTGCAGACCTTGCTCCGTTCTCCCAATTGGCGCCCCCGATTTCATTATTACCACTGGTAAGTGTTGTTGATTTGCCAAATATTTTAGCACATTAGCATTGTGGGCAGACATAAATAAGGTCAGCCTCTTGCCTTTGGTTTGCAAAAAAAAATTAAGCAAGCTGTCAAAAATGATCTCATTTCCTTAAATCGACCCTCACTGCTTAAATATTTCTTTTCAAGAT
Organism: Triturus cristatus; assembly: GCF_964204655.1. Taxonomy (NCBI): domain Eukaryota; kingdom Metazoa; phylum Chordata; class Amphibia; order Caudata; family Salamandridae; genus Triturus; species Triturus cristatus. The sequence continues at coordinate 62,749,037 of NC_140579.1, forward strand.
CATGCAGCTCTTCTCTAATCAGAGGTGAGAATTCCTCATGCTTGTGTTTTGAGGAATACGTGGAAGTACACAAATCATGTGATGCTGTTTTTAAGTTTTAAGCTGCTGCAAGTATCTTTTTCTTTTGCTGCTCACCTTTGGAATATCCCAAGGCGCTACTCTGGATCCGGACATATTGAGAGCAGTTCTTCCTCGGATGGTGCCGTGTGATTCTGCATTAACTTTGTTCCACCCTTAAATGAGCAGAGCAGAGACACTTATAGGTGCCACTCTTGGTCTCTGGCGTCCGTTCCTTCCTTGCTGTTCCTTTGAAGTCAGGTCAGTTGACACGCTTTTCCATTGAATTTCAGTGTGCAAGGTAACCATGTCCCCAACTAAAGCTGCAGGGTTCCAGTCATCTCATGGCTGCAGTAAACAGTTGTCTGTTGACCTGTGACAGGTCGTCCGTTCGGTCTCAAGAAGACAAAGATGTGCTCGACTCAAACCTGCCACTGATCTATCCATAGAGACATTCTGAAAGTGGCAAGGTGCCAATCGATCTCACTTCCAACCCCTGATCGAGGAACCGATTTCACAGTTGATATCTAATTACAAAGAAAAATGAAAAACCTGTCTCTGATTGCGTAAAGCGGAAGTACCTCGCTGTAGAAGGAGAGCAAATCTCCAAAGGGGTCGAGCTTCAGTGGTAAACAGTAACCAGTGCCACATACTTGTTTTGAATTCTTTACTATTTACTCAAGATGAGTATCAGCATCTGGTATGGCCAAACTATAAAAAAAACAATGGGGGCGGCTTGAGGTAAGCTCCGGTCCGACGGTGGCACTGGAAAGACTTTCAGTGAGGCTGTTGCAACCTAGTTTACAGAAAGAACCATTTCATTCCGGTCATATGATTTGAAAGAGACATGTGGCGATTTGGCCTCCGTCGGACCTGCGCTTACCTCATGCCGCACCCATTGATATGTATAGCGGACCCCCAGCGTCGATATTGATTGGCATATTGAGGAATACGCCTGCTCTGCAACAGCATTTTACCGAAAAGGGAGTTTGAGCTCGTAGCTTCCTTTGTTCCAGTGTCGCCCATAAATCCATTTCTATCTGTTGCTTTTGGGGATCCAAGAACTCCTGTGAATTTGGTCATTTTACGTCTATTGGATTGTAGATTATCAGAACAAGATAATGTATCCTTTCCTGAGGACAGTCATCGGCGGATCACTTCACTTCTATCTGGGCAACAACTAATATATTTCTTTGTTGTCCCTCTCTGATGTTCCTGACAAGAGTGGAGACAATCTTATCTTTGTGTGGACCTTCAATTGTATTTTTTTTCTCCCCCTCAACTTTTCAACCCCACATCGAGTTAAGAAATTGTTCACTTGAGCACCCTGAGGAAGGTTTGGTCATACGTCGGCACATGACGAAACAGGAACATGAGGAGCACTCCTCTGGATGATGCTGTTTACATCATATATTGTAAAAAGAAATCAATGTACAAAGCTGAATGTTAGTGACCAGACTTATGTTCTACATCAAAAGACTAATTGAAATGTTTTCTAGCGCACTAAGCTTTATCAGAGCTCTCCAAGTGAACAGAGAAGTATATATGATTTTGATCCTTTTATCATTACATGCATTCCTGTTTGTGTTTACAAATGCTAGTCCATTTATATTTTGTGTCTGTTGGTGGAAATAGTTTGTATGTGTTATGTATGATTGCTGTGTAGGAGAGACTGAATAGAATGAGTGAATGGGGGTGACAGAAGAAGGTAACATTTGTACTTATAACATATTACTGTGTAGTTTCATAAGTGGTCATAATATATGTATATAAACGGCTGATACCCATTTTGATTAAATGGTAAAGAATTCAAAACAAGTATGTGGCAGGTTATTGTTTAATATTGAGCAGTGAGATCTTTCCGCTTTACGCAATCAGAGGCAGGTTTTTCCTCTTTGTTTGTATTTCGGCTTCTTGATTTCTCTTGTAGCCTCCCTGCATTATAGTTCGGAGGGCCTCTTTTTATTTGTTATCAATGAGCTCAGAGTTTCCCAGACCATTGCCGATGTCACAGCAGGTTGAGGCATTTACGAAGGCCATAGTGTGTATTGTTGGCACTCTTCCAGCTCCATGTGGCATGTTTTCACAGCCCAAGTGTCCGCTCATTGGTCAGCAATCTGCACCATCGGAGCCCCTGGAACCTGCCTTGGGGTCTCTGATGCTGACTTCCAATCCAGCTCCAATACCCGCGTCACTCCCTTCTTTGTGAACGCCACTCCCGACGTCACTGGAGGGGATTCTGTGTCGACCCCAGGTTACAGCCCCAACCCCTCTCGACACCTACTAAGGTCACACTTTGCTGTACTCCAGCCCCAGGTCACATAGAATCTGATTTAGAAAACATTCTTCAGCGGTCACATAACTGTCTTCAGTTGCTTTCTATTTCGATTCTGACCATAGCTCCAGTTGGAGATTTCAATGGAGATAATGGGATGATTTACCCTGCATTATGATGGTGACAGTTAATATTTGGCTTCACAAGAGGCCGGTGGGCTGAATACTTCCCCTGATACAGGAACGGGTTCCCCCCTTCGGCTGTCAATGGACAAGAGTGTTTCCTTTGTAGAAGTTATCAGACACGCTGCTGAGGTCCTGGATTGACAACTGACTTCTGCTGAGGTTAAAACAAATGTGGTTACAGAAATTCTTCAACTGCTGTTCAATAATGCCCTAACCAACACCCTTTTGGGCACTTGGACTAAAGCTTGCTCTAGCCCTCTTTTGGGCACTTGTTCTAAAGCTTGCCCACAAGTGAACAGACAGGTGGCCAGACGCCACAGGCTGATGCCTGGCAACCCTCGTTTCTATGTGCATCGTCCTCCGCCTGTGAGTGTCGTGGGCCAAGCATCCACCAGCAAAATTATTCTTCATGCTTTCACTATGACTCCCTCGTCCCCGGACAGGAAGTCGAAAACCATTGAGGGGTTTTGGAAACAAATGTTATTTGCGGTCAGTCTAGCCTTGAAGCAGGTCAATGTCGATTGCTTACTGGGCGGTAATACGCATAGCAGCTGGGGCATGGCCTGCAAGATGTTGCTGGCAGCTACTTAGGAGTTAAGAGCCTCTCTGGCTCAAACCATTCAGGATGTGATTAAATATATAATTTGGACTGGCCTGTACACTATAGATTGTTTGCAGCGAACAGTTGGCACTGGTGTGGTGCCATGCATTGATGAGATCCGCAGGCTTTTCTGGGGATGTGCAGGCATCTCCCATGGATATGCCTTTTTATTTTTACTCATTCCTGGTGGGCGAAAAGCTAATTCCCCTTTGGAGCACTTCAATAAAAGCTGGGCTACAGTGCACTCTTTGTGCCTTTTCGACCCCTGCCAGACAGTTAACGCAACAATTTCAGGTCTTCAGGGCTCCTCCAGAGGTTTGGTGTGTAGAAAGTGCCAGGCTCCAATCAGCCCAGTTCTAGGTACCTCATCCCTTTCGTGGCCAGGTACGGAGACTGAGCTGACAACATGCAGGTCACCAGGGGCACTGATCGTCCCAGCCAAGATCCTCTGCGTAATCTGCCTCTAAACCACTTTACTTTGCCCTTAGCAGCTCATCACCAGACTATGGGAGGCAGGACTCAACATTTTCTTACAGAGTGACTGTCCATCACAACTGACAGATGGGACCCCCCAGATAGTCCAACAAGGCTATGCCCTGTCGTTTCTTTCTGACCCACTGTATCGGAGCAGCACCTATCCATTTCACTTCAAGAGAGGTGAGCTCTTCTGTCCATAGATGCTGTAGAGAAGGTGCAAACGTCAGAGATAGGACTAGGTTATTTCTCCGCTATTCCTTCATGCCAAAGAAGCATGGAGTCCTTCATCCTATTTTAGATCTTCATCCTGTAATTGCCTTATTGTTCAACATTCAAAATGCTCATGCTGGCCTAGGTTCTCGCTGCCCTGGATCTTAGTTAATGGCTTGTCGCCCTGGACCGGAAGGATACATACTTTAATGTGACGGTGCTGCAGCCCCAGAGACGGCACCTATGGTTCAAAGTCGGCCTGGTGCGTTTTTAATTTGATATGCTCACTTTCGGCCTTACCAGTGTGGGCGTTCACAAACATGATGGTGGTGGTTGCTGCCCAATGTCTGAGGTTGGGGATGCCAGTTTTCCCCTACCTTGATGACAGGCCTTTCAAGACGGGCTCACCGTTGTAAGTAGTAGACTGCATAAAGACGACAGTGAACCTCCTGGATCATTGGGGTTCTCAAACAATGAGCCAAAATCATGCCTGCCTCCTTTGCAGAGGTTTTCTTTTACTGGAGCTGTTCAGGACACAGTGCAGTTCGGCGCCTTCCCTCCGTTCCAGTGTGACCAGGACATTCAGGCTTTGATCCTGGTGTTTCAGCATCAGATCTGGATCTTGTTGAGAGCAGCTCTGAGACTTCCTGGCCTCGTGCATCCTGCTCATCCATTCCACCAGGTGCCATATGCTGACTCTGCAGTGGGATCTGAAGTCTGTGGGCCCAGTGCCAAGGGAACTTGCCATGCATCATTCAGGTTTTGGAGGCGACTGCAAAAGACCCACAATGGTGACTACTTGTATGAATTCTAACCAGCAGTAGACCCTTCCCCATCCAGAGCTGATGGTGGTGATGGATGCATCACTGCTGGGCTGAGGGGCCATCTGGAGGGCTATGCTCTCCAGTGAAATCACGGCTCCTAATAAATCTATTAGAGCTGCAGGCCATCCACCTAGCATTGAAGGACTTCTTGCAGTCTATCAAGGGAAGGCTGGTGCAAGTTCTCACAAATAACGCTACCACTATATGATACTGCAACAAGCAGGGCAGAGTTTGGTCCTGTGCCCAGAGGCTATGCACCTCTGGAACTGGCTGAAGCATTCGTGCCTCTCCCTGATCGTGATACACCTGGCAAGATCTTTAAATGCCAAAGTGGATGAGCTCAGATAGCAACACTTGGGGGATCACAAATGGCAGTTGCACACGGAGGTGGCGCAGTGTATCCAACAGTTGGAAGAACCCAGGGTGGGTCTTTTCACGACCGTTGAGAAAATGCAGTGTCAAAACTTCTGTGTTAGCATTCCTAAGAACACTCCTCTAGGAGACTCATTTAGCCTTGAATGGAGCTTAGGACTCCTGTATGCCTCTCCTGCCCCAGCTTCTGAAGATTAGGAAAGACCCGGTCCAATTAATCCTAGTGGCTCTGGATTAGGCCAGGACGATGTGGTACCCTCACCTACTGGGCATGAGCATCTGTCCTCTGATCAGGCTGGCACTTCGGGAAGATCTCCTGTTGCAGCAGCAGGGAAAGGTTCTGCACACAGACCTGCGTAAAGTGCACCTCCATGCTTGGAGATTGAGCGGCAGCAATTCATGGCATTCGATCTACTACCTGAGGTTTATGCCGGGCAATGGGTACGTTTGTAGCCTGTTATGGAGTTTGTAAAGCAGGTCTGTTGCAAGCCAAACTGCTGGATGTTTTATGGTTTGTTTTATATTTGTACCAGCAAGGTCTTGCAGTTGGCACTATGAAAGGTCATTTGTCTGTCCTTTCGGCCTTTTTACATTCGCCGGACCAGCCATCCTTCTTTATGTCACCTGTTGTAATGAGATTTCTAAAGGGTTTGATACTTGCATTCCCTCACAAACCATTTGTGATGCCACAGTAGGATCACATTTTGGTTCTGATGCACCTCATGTACAGGCCCTTCTAGCCAATCCATGGCTGCTCGCTGTGCCTTCCAACTCTCAACATTGCTCAGGGCAATCACTTAAGATCGTCTCATGAGCGTGCTGCAAAGTGTCTTGTTGCAGCCGCCCTACATCACCTCTTTTCTAGACAAACTATAGCTGAGGGCCACCGCGGCTTTTTTGCCAAAAATTGTGACTCCTTTTCACTTCGGACAATCCATTACTCCCAATGTTCTTTGCTCCTCCTCCCCCCTTGAAAGAGGAGGAGAGACTCCACTAGTTGCAAGGATCCTTAAACGTTTAAATCAGTTACGCCCAAGATCATCAAGAGGGCAAACTGCTTTTTGTTGGCTTGTTATGAACCCCAGTGTACCCCAATATAGGCCAAGGTAGTTACACAACCTTTTACCTACATCTGTCCTCCCATTGTTCTGCATAACGCGTCTGACTTTTTACCTAGTTAGGTGCCACATGAGTGTCGTGTGGTTTTCTCCAAAAACTAGCCTCATGTATTATGAATGAGGATTCTCAGTACCGCAGCAGGATTACCATCTTCTGCCTAATACCTCTGTATAAGGGTCACCTCTATCATCATCCTTGCCCGACATGCCTATAGTACACTTCTAGGTAGATCCCCTGAATGTACCGGTTAGGTATATAAGCGCTACATCTTCCCTAAGCAAACGAGAGGAGAAAAAAACTTCCCTGCTGACGTGAGACGCTGAGGTTTCTGCACGCAGACACGCCAGCACACAGTGGTCTGACATCCCTCGCGGGGTGTCCTCCTTGAGACCAAGACGGGGTCCTTCGCTCTCCCACATCAAGTAATGGGGTTGGCACTATCCTAAGGGGATTCTTGGCTATACACCTACTACATGCCAGGTACACTTAGGTACATCTAGTTAGGGCTTGCATCGTAGGAGTACACATTTTTACTGTTATGTAGCTATATGCCTGCATATATTAATTGTTTTAGCATTATTGTAGAATTCTACCTTTTTTTACTCTGTTGATGCTAATAACCGTATATATATCGGTTTCTATCTTATGGTTGTCGCAGTACACTTATTTTACACTAGAATGACGCTGGTTCAATGAATACTTAATGAAACCGTCCCCATATTTTATTCCGTCTATCTCTCTGAGACAAAGTGAGCACGAGTGACTGAGCGAAAAGTACTTTACTGTTTCCACGATCCCTGAGAGGTCAGAGTTGTCATGTTGGATAGTTGCCAGAAACTATTCGCTCCTTGGTAAGAGGAACTGGAATCAGTCTGGACACCAATCCCTTAGTTTATGTTGTCTAAACACGCAGATACTATACAGATTTGTTGAAACTACATGACAGGCTCTTTGGGGTGGAGAAAGATAAGGCAGTCCAGAAAAGGATTTTAGTAAGATTACGATCTGCTGTCCATTAGCCAAGAAGTGTGTCCGGAAGGACTGAGGACCTTTCTCACCAGGACCACGGCTACTGCCACCGTATTGGCATGGGGAGTGCCTGTCCTTGACATCAGTTAGGCTGTGACCTGTGCATCAGTGCATAACTTCACAAAGCACTACTGCCTTGATAGTCAGTTACTAACAGAAAGGCATTTTGGCGATTCTGTTCTGCTGAACTTTTTGTTCTGAGCCCAATCCACAGGCCCTTCACTTGCAAGATACTGCTTTGGTATCTAGTCTAAAGATAAACAACCTGCTTTCTAATAGACTTCTCACTATAGATTTGCTACCTTGTGAATGGCATCAGACTGGATTGGGAAACCTTCCAGTAGCAATTTACTCACGTTTTACTGTGCCATGGGACTCTACATCGGACCGGACCTGCCCCCGATGTGACAATAGGGCCACTATATCTGCACCACCTCGGCGTGCTGATGTCCGTTCCATTCTTTCCGTACCTTCTGATGCGGATCCAGAGCACCATCAAATCCTGTCAGCTTGACAGAATCCATTTCCCTCACATTTTCACAGTGTGGAAGGGGCATGTCCCTGCCTAAAACTACAGGGCTCCAACAGTGCAGTGACTGCCATCTCCAGAAGTCTCGGGTCCAAGTACAACTCAACGTCGAGTGACTGTGGTGCTAAGACACACTTGCACTTCTGCTCCTTAGGCCAATCTTGTAATTGATTGTCATCGAAGTCATAAAGCTCAGATAAGCCCAAGAAATCAAAGAGCAGAAGAAGTCCAAACATGACTCTCCTTCGTCCAGCAACTCCTACGTTGGGGGTCGTGTGACACCCCAGGTACGTCCATTTCAGAGTTGTTCTTTGAATTAATTCGATTACATCCTTGCGCCTGATGGCCCCAGACTTCCCAGGCTATCGGCGAAGCCCGACAGCTCCATGAGTTAAGACTAGTAATGGACCAGATTTTCGGTACCCCTCAGAATTCTTCTGGAGCGTCTCTCGCCACTCCAGTGGTATTCCGATTTGCGAATTAATCCCAGACAATGACCGCACCACTTGATCTGAACCAGAGGCTGGTCCTCTCCTTGTGCTTGGCTCTGCCAATTCTGACACAACATGTAGTGCCTCCTTCTGTGCCATGACTGACACTGCCAGTTTGTTGGACTGCAAGAGTCATTTTCACAATACCATCTCTCCCCAGGTCACAAACAACACATCTTGACTATAATGCTGATGATAATTATGATGATTAGAAAATGTTTCATGATTTTCAAGATGCCAGCGGCCTTGTTACTGCCCCCGAAATTGGCCTTTCCTCCCCTTATTTGGCCATGTCCTACTTTGCAACCATGATCACGAGAATGGCTGAAGTATTAGACCTAATCTTACCCACAGCAGAGGTCATAACAAATGTCCTGAATGATATCCTCAACTCAGGACAGTCAAGCCAAGAACCTCTTCTCACATTTAGTGAGGCTCCTTCTGGTGTGCTGATTGGCACCTGGGCAAAGCCAGGATCTAGCCCACCAAGCAGTTAGTAAGGCAACATAGGCCTTCCTCCAGGGATCTGGATTTTGTCTTGCTGTATCCAGCTACGGAAATCCTGGTGGTCCAGGCGTAAATGAGCAGAATCAATCCAAACACGTTTCTGATCACCCAACCTGACAGGGAGTCCAAACTCATGGAAATCTTCATCAATGAGTGTATAAGGAATTGCAGTTACACACTTAGGTGGCACAATGAATCTTCTGCTACACAAATGGTTTCGACTGCCAGCCTTGCACTTAAGTCTGTCAACACCAGCTGCCTCCTATGGAGGTATTCATGTGCATTGAGGGATAGAGGGTCAGATAGTTTGCCAGCTATTCCAGGGGACATATTGCCAACCTTACAGACATAAAAGACAGTCAGAATCTCATAAAAGACAGTCTGAAAAGGGCAAAGTATTCCATATACTCAGGCATGGACCCTACCAACTGGCTGTGTAGGACATTCGGGACCAGCATGATGCTTAGATGCCATGTTTGCATTTGCACCACCAGCTTCTCCAACATGTCCAGCAAGACTTATTAGATATGCCCTTTTATGGCTATAAGCTCTTTGGATCAAAGATGGAATCCACTTTGGAAAGATTTAAAGAGAGCAAGGCTACTACCAGCTCTCTAGGCCTAGCTCTGCCTGGTTGGCAGTTCCCCCAGCAGCTTTGCCCCTTTTAAGGTTTCCTTAGGGGATACCATCAGAGACCGTCCCAAAACGCACCCATGCAATAACAAGCCAAATAGTCCTTCTGAGGTGAAGTTAGTGGAACAGGCCAGCAGTGTCTAGAGACAATTACCGGGTAAAACACAAGAAGATGATGGACGGAGTGCTGAAACTTTTCAAACACTCACCCTCAGTCACAGATCTGGGTTGAATCCATCATTGTTCTTTAGCTCACTTTGCCACTTCAGTTCAGACCTAGCCTTTTGCAAATCAGTCTTGACCCTGTGGCTCATGGGAACAGTCCAGCCTGAACTGCCAAGCCAGGTCTTCCCTGAACCGGAAACAAGCATCCTGGGACCGGTTTCGGGCTAACAGCCCTCATCAGCCAGGCTAGCTTGAATCCTATAGAGAGGGTACCGGCACCAGAGATTGGGACAGACTACTATTATTGTAATTTCCTGGTGCCTAAAAAGGAAAGAGGCTTTCTCCTCATCCTCAATCTTCACCCTCAGAACTTTTTCCTTCAGAATGACAAGGTTAAAGTGGTCACCGTGGCCCACATTCTGTCCAAAGTTGCCCACATTATGTCCACCCTGGCAGCAGTAGGTTGGACTCTGGCATTGGATTTGAAAGCTGCCCATTTTCACATTCCTCGTCCTGCAGTCCCACAGACGTTACCATTGGTTTTAGCCAGACCACAAGCACAATTGTTAGTGTTGCACTTTGGCTCCATAAGTGCTGCTTGTGTATTCACAATAGTGATAGTAGTCGCAGCCCAATTGCCTCCATTGGGAGTACCAGTCTTCGCATACCTCGACGACTGGCTACAAAGGAAAAGCTTGCCAGGTCATAAACCACCTCCAGACAACGACTGACTGTTGATATCGTTGAGCTTTTTCATTGACATGCCAAAGTCACACCTGACTCCTTTGTAACAGCACCCCTTCATTAAAGCCTTCCTGGACACGGTACTCTTCTGAGCCTTTCCTCCGCCTCAATGAAGTCAAGACATTTGGGCTTCAACTTTCAACCCGTGCCTTGGGTCTTGGGTAGAGTAGCATTGAGACTTCTTGGCTTTTTCCTCTCCTGCATTCTGCTTGCAGAGCACGACTGTTGGCAAATGCCAGCCCTGCAGTGGGATCTGAAGTCTCAGTGGGCTAAACACCAAGGGAACCTCCCGGATTCCATTCTGGTTTCGGAAGAGACTGCAAGTGACCTGCAGGGATGGCTGCTTGACAACAATTGGGACTGGAGGCAGAACCCTCTCCCTACCCTACCCAGAGTTTATGGTCACAATGGATGTATCGTTGCTGTGTCGGGCTGTCATCTGTGAGAGCTGGAGTTCAGAGGATTCTGGTCTCTGGTGGAGACTTGACGCAACATCAACTTGCTGGATTTGTGAGCGATTTGCTTGGCCCTGAAGGCATTCTCCCAATCATCAAGGAAGAACAGGTACAGATTCTAATAGACAAAACGACTGCCATGTGATACTGCATCAAACAGGTCAGCATGGAGTAGTGGGTCCTGAGTCTCTGGAAGTAGCTGAATGCTGAGGGCATCTAACTAATCGCCCAGCACCTGGCAGGATCTTCAAACACCAGGACGGACAAACCCAGCAAATGTTGCCTAGTGGATCACAAATTTCAGTTACACACGGAGGTGGCACAAAGCATCTTCCAACAATTGGAAGAACCCTAGCTCGATCTATTAGCCACCGTAGAGAACATGTATGGTACAAACTTTTGCACTTTGGATTTGTCAAGGTTATTCTTCCTCAGGAACACCTTTTGCCTCGACTGGGACGTGAGACTCCTGTATGTGTTTCTGCCCCTACCTCTTTTCCCCAGAGTGCTGAAAAAGATCAAGAAGGTCTGGGCCCAAGTCATCCTGGTGCCCTGGACTGGGCCAGCACAACTACTGACCATGAGCATCTATCCTTCACTTGGTTGCCCCTTAGAGAGGACTTTATGACGCAGCAGCCCCAAACCTTAATTTCCTCCCCTTTCAAGCATGGACATTTAGAGGTGACGTTTGATGGCTTTCGATCTCACTCCTGAAGTGGTTGGTGTCATTCCAGCAGCCAGGCGTCTTTCCACCAAAACGATATATGAAAGATGCTGATAGAAATTTACTCTGGTGCTCTTCCCTTGACATTCACCCTTTTCAGGCAAAGTTGCATGGCATTCTATTGCTTTTTCTCTCCTTAGCCCAGCAAGGCCTTGCTGTGGCAACAGTTAAGTGTTACCTTCACATTAGCCAGATCAGCCATCTCTTTTCAAAGAACGCATTGGGATGCGTTTCTTGATGGGGCTGATCCACATATCCCCTCCAACACATTTGCAATGCCCGAGTGGGAGCTTAATTTGGTTCTCGACTACATGATGTGTACTATCTTTGAAACCATGCACAGCAGTTCTCCATGCCTGCTTACCATCAAAACTGTAATCTTCATTCCCATAACCTCTGCCCAGTGAGTTCAGCAGCTATACACATCGTTCTTTCCAATCAAGCTGGTCCTCCAGACAAAAAGCAGCATTCCTGACAAAGGTAGACACGCTCTTTCACATTGGGCAATGAATCACCTTGCCATCTTTAAACACTCCACCTCATCCTTCGAAGGATGAGAAGCAGCTCTACCGTCTTGATCCTAGGAGAGCCCTCATCTTTTACATCAATTGGACCAGAAATCATAATTGAATTATAAACATTTTGTGGTTCTCTCTGGAGCCAAAAAGGAGAAAAAGATTCAAAAGTGAATCATCTCCCGATCGATTGTATTATGCAAATATCTGCTATGCACTAACCAAGAAGCAGCCCTCAGTAGGCTTGCAAGCTCATTCCACCAGAGCAAAGGCTGCTACCCTTGTACTGGTGCATGATGTGCCAGTCTTGGACATCTGTCAAGCTGCAACATGGGCATAGCACGTGGATGAAGCACTGTTGTCTGAACATTTGGGTACAGCGAGACAGGCACTTCGCCCAATCTGTTTTGCAAGATTTCCTGGTTTGAGTCATTCCACAGACCCTCCATCATTGGAGGTACTGCTTTGATATTAGTTGACAATGTGAGGTTCTGTGATTAGAAGTCTCTATTAGAGGAACAAATTACTAACCTTCAGTAACGCCTTTTCTGGTTCTGACTGTCTACCTGCAGATTCCTCACAAACCCACCCACCTCCCTGTTATTTGGAATGGACTTGTACAGTCCACTAATAAGATCCTAATCTAGAGATCTGCACACTGGCATATTCTAATTTCTATGGGATAAGTGTCAGGCAGGACGGACAGACATCCAAAGGAAACGGACATCAGCGTGTGGAGGTGGTGCAGATAGTGGCCTAACATAACATCTGGAGTGGGACGGATCCAACACGGAGTAGCACAATGCCACCTACTGATGCACGACTTAATTGCTATTGAAAATATCCAGATCCAGTCTGATGCCTGGGGGTATTCACACGATGAGATTTCTGCGGTTAGATAAAGTTGTTGCCAGAAAAGGTGTTACCGAAGGTAATTAACTTGTTCATCATACATATCCACCTGATGTTACTTGCCTTCAGTTAGTCTATCTGGTGGCTACTCTAAATAACCGCAGATTGCCCACTGCCATCCCAACTCCCTGTTCTGTTGAGTGATTTCTTTTTACCTTCTAAAAAGAAACTGACACCAGCACTCAGCAATGGCAGTTAAATGCAGCTCTGCTTTGTCACTTCGGGACAGAACACAACGTGGAACCGCACAGCGTCCGCTGATATGAAACCTTCTGGATCCATTCTGGCACCTGTGGGATATTCTAAATATGAGGAATCTCCAGTTAGAGTATCCAACAGAATATGCGTTACCTATGGTAAGTAACTTGTTCGTTGTTGGCGACCACAGGCCAGCATTCAGGCTTTCATGCAAATGTATTTTTTATTTTTCGATGTATCACATATTTGTTCAATAGGCTGTTGCCTTTTTCTCGTGACAGGTAAGCAGGAGCATAAAAAAGGTCATTTATTCCAATGTTTTTTTTTTTTTGTATTCGAGAAGTTAATTTAGAGACAAGTGCTCCCTTTAACTTTTTGTTGTGCTTTTCAAAGGATCTCTTAACTACATCTCGGAACTCGCACATGGGTTCTGAAAGCGAAAGTGAAAGAAGGTTTCTTTTTTCATATTTACCAGAGGATATAGATGAAAGGGAAAAATAAATCCTCCATGGTTACCTCCAGCTGAGGTGAATTAAGCACTACCTGACTGGTGCCTCTGGCTCGGGAGAGTCCTATTTAGCCCAGAATTCAGCCTTTCTGGTCAGCTTCAATGAATCTCAGTCACTTGTAATTACATTGTGCCTTTCAATGAGCCACAGTGTACTCTAGGTTGAGCCCCATCAAGGACCAAGGCAAAGCCTTCATGTTTGTGTGCCGAAAGAAGGCTCATTAAGACTTCCTATGACACCAATGATGAACCTTTATATGCTGTGTCCAGGAAACCTGGGCACTGTCAGAAATAGATTTAGATGCCCTCTCGTGTTACCATGTGCCAGCTGATAAGCCCAGTCAGGCAGTGCAACAGGGGTTTCTTCTAAGCTGCATTTCATGAGAGAGTAAATGATAGTTAAGGTAATGTCTTTGAGCGTACAGCATATTAGGTGAATTGTGCTCGGGGGAGGTAACGGTGGACTTGATAAATGTCTGTTTGGTCAGGTCACATCACAAATAATATCAATATAATATCAGCATTTATAGAGCAGAACAGCTACCTCAAGCAGAGGTGTCCCGGCGGTTTAGCGGGCAAGCAGGAGAGGTGAATAGCCAAGATTCTAGCTTTGGCCAAAGAGCCAAGTCTTCAAGGTCTTCCTGAACTCAAGTTCAGATATGCGAGCAGCACTGGAAGGAGTGATCACGACAGTTAGAAATGACTTAACCACTCCCTTAAATAATTACGTTTTAGAATGTGAGCTTTTTATTACCTCACTTTGTAGAGCTAGTTTAACTAGTACCCTACCTAAAGAAGACATTTCATGGTGTATACCAAAGGCAGACCTATTCTAAAGTAAGACCAATAAACTATGTCCATACCAGTTGTCCCCACCTACATAGAGGACTCCATTGCTAAAATGATAAGTGGCCCATCCCTGTTCCAAACACCTGCGCCATCTATAGCACCTACTGATGCAGCCACGGACAAAATAACGGCTCTAGAACATCTTTAAAAAAAACATATCCAGACCGAGTTACATGCTCGTATGCTAACTGAGTACTTAAAAGCAGACATAATACCCATAGGCTTACAGGTCTGCAATACCCCAGCAATCTTCTTACAGGACCCCAAATTCAAGCACGGTTTTGCTCACATTGGCACTACGTGCTCTCGCCATTGGATGGTGCTCGGCATAGACACCGCTCTCGAACACAGCAAGAAGGAGTTGTAAGAAATACAACTACTAGAGAAAGCTATTTTAGAATTGGACAGCTTGGCAGATGCCAAGACAGTCCTCTAGAAATGAGAAAAGACTATCTCTGACTTCCAAAAATTTGAACACCATAAAAAAGCAACCAAAGTAACTAAGGATATAAAAAATTATAGCAAAGAGAAGACCTACCCATACCTCCTAGACGACTACTTCACAAAACCCCAGTACGCACAGAGACAACAGGCAGGCACCTGAGGCCGGTTTAAGAACAAACAACCGGTGTCTTTTTCTGACTCATCTGCAGACTCTGACTCCTCTGACGCAGGGGCTGAACCTCCTCCAACAATCCCAATTTTTTAGGACGAGGCCAACCATTCCAAACAGAGACAGGGAGGGGGAAACCATGATACAACTTCCCACCAGGAGAACATCAGACACGGCGGAAGTTTTATCACTGGGGCTACCAGTATTAAACACCATGGGGATGGAGGATCCTTCTTCCTCTCCCAACATGGAACCGATCCCCATCTTCAATCTGTCTAACCATCAATTGGCTTCTGCAGAAATCTCACTACTTAGTAAAGGACTTTCTTATGTACTCCCAAAGAAACCCAACTGGTTCACCACACAAACCGAGATTTTTCAATTTTTTAGAAAAATAAAATTGAAATCCTTTTTTCTTAATAAAGAGTCTCCCCCAACTATGACACGTCAGGCTTCCGTCCAAAATCGACCTTCAATGCACCATCGGGCTCCTTACCCCCGTCGTCACGTTTGGAAATTTAGTGCTGAAAGACCTTGAAAAATGAAAGAAACAACACAACTTTATTCCTTACAATATCAGTCTAGAGGAAAAGAAGAGTCTCCTTCAACTAAAAAACGTGGATGATATCATCATTAAGCCATGCGACAAGGGAGGAGGGATTGTCATCCAAGACAAAATATCATATGACAATGAGATAAAACGCTAACTCAACAACACAACCCATTATGAACTACTGAGACACAACCCCCTTAATGAGATAAAAAACCTCACCCAGACCACCACCAAGGAAGCAGAGGAACTAGGCTTTATTAGTCACAACGAGCTTCTCTATCTGAATAATAAAAATCCCAGGACACCAGTTATATACACACTTCCAAAGGTTCACAAGGATCAAAATAATCCCCCTAGTAAACCCATTCTTTCAGGATGCAGCTCCATCCTTGAGTCATTAGGTAGATACATCGACTTCTTTATCCATGACTTAGTACTTGACACCATTTCCTATGTAAAAGACACCAAATACTTTATTAATCTGGTTGAACGCAAACAATTTGCCCCCACACATGAACTCCTTGTCACACTGGACATAGAATCCCTCTACACCAACATCCTGCAGGATAGGGGTACAGCGGTGATCGAGAACCATTTGAACAGACCAAGACCACACAAAGTAATGTCTGAGTTCATTACCTCTCTCCTATGGATAGCACTGACAAAGAACTATTTTATGTTTAATGACAAGTTTTACAAACAGTGCAAAGGGACCAGCATGTGAGCAGTTTTTGCCCCTAATTTTGCTATCCTTTTTGTAGACGACATAGAAAAATCATTTGTCCTTAACCAAGTCAATCCACATCGCAACAAGGTCAGAAGTTGGCACATTGATGATGTGTTTATGATTTGGCAAGGTACCTTTTTTTTTTTTTTTTTTTAATATCTTTTCGGCTCTTAGTCCGACCCTTTTTAATATCTATGTGGCCCCACTTGCCAAGCTAATAAGATCTTATGGGATGGAGGTGGTCTCCTACGCGGACGATACCCAGATCATGGTGTCCCTCTCACACCCTGGCAATTCCTCTGCTTTCGGCTTCAGAAACTGCATGGAGGCAGTTTCTAAATGGATGATTCTTAATTCTTTTAAGCTGAATGGTGAAAAAACGGAGGTTCTTGTCTTTGGTGGTAAGAGTGACCTATGGTCGGCTGAGTGGTGGCCCCCCTCTTTGGGATTGTGTCCGACACCCACTGACTCAGCTCGCAATTTGGGAGTCCTGATTGATTCCTCTCTCTCCATGAACCAACAGATAAATAGAACGGTCTCTACTTGTTGGGGCATTATCAAAATCTTAAGAAAAATAAAACACTATCTTGCTCCCCCTGCGCGTAAACAAATTGTGGTTGCCCTTGTGATCTCATGACTTGACTATTGTAATGCCCTTTACTCTGGTTTAGACAAGGGTTTGGTGCAACGGCTACAAATTGTTCAGAACGCGGCTGCCAAATTTGTGACTGGCGCACCTAGGCTTTCCTCGGCTACTATTGTTAGGAAGAGCCTGCATTGGCTCCCTATTTCTGCCAGGATCACCTTTAAGATCCTCAGCCTTACGTACGGGGCGATATCAGGCCAGGGAGCCCGAGGGGTCATGGACCTCTTAGTACCCTATGTCCCCTCTAGAAATCTCCGTTCTTTAGGAAAGAACTTGCTATCTGTGCCTCATTTCAGGAGAGCCAGGTGGGGAGGAAGGTCCTTTTCTCATTTAGCTCCTAAGCTTTGGAATGCTCTCCCCATGGAAATTAGAGTTCAACCTTCGGTCCCCCTGTTCAGGAAAGCATTAAAGACTTG